>NC_058420.1:1982094-1983214 GCF_002201575.2 Neomonachus schauinslandi
AAAGAAAGAAAGAAAGAAAGAAAGAAAGAAAGAAAGAAAGAAAGAAAAATATTCATAGCATATATGTAGGTGCAGTCCCTGCAGGGTATGAAAAGTGCTATATCCTAGAAAAAGAAATGATAAAAATGAGGGTTGACCATATAAATTTTCAAAGACAAAAAGATAGAGAAAAAATTTGGAATTCTTAGTAAACAGCACGTACACACAAGAGAACCATTACAGAAGACTTCCCAATAGAACTTATAATTATGAAAAGTCATTGAAATGGCATCCTTGCTATATAACAGAAAGGGTTGGCTGTCAACTCAAAACTCTATGTCCAGCAAAACTATCCCTCAAAATAGTGTCTACTTGTGGTTCCATAGAAACACGAAGGTAAGAACAGTGTATAGACTGGAAGGCCTTTGAGAGAAATTTAGGGACCACCGGAGAAGCTGTAACACCCAGACCAATGTAAAACCAAGAAAGGGTTCCAGCGAAACACATAGGAAATTCTCGCACTAGATTGAAACCACATGCACACACAAAGGTTGTAAGACACTACTGTGAACAATTATATGCCGACAAATTGAAAGCTGGGAAAAACGAACAAATCCCTAGAAAGACACAAATTAACAAGACGGAACAATAGAAGGAAATAGAATCTATGAACAGATTTACAACTAGTAAGTAAATTTTTTCCTTCAAAAATTTTAATTAAATTCTAGTTAGTTATCCTATTGTGTAATATGGGTTTCAGGAGGGCAATTTTGTGACTTATCACTTACATGCAACACCCAGAGCTCATCACATCATATACACTCCTTGATACCCATCACCAATCTTGCCCACCCATGTTCCTCCATCAACCATCAGGGTGCAATTTGTAAACAGCATCAATTCCTTGATTTCTCTTTCTGCTGCCTAATGCAGAAAGATTTCTCTACATTGACTTTATATCCTGTGACTTTGCTGAATTCATGTATTAGTTCAACCAGTTTTTTGGTGGAGTCTTTTGAGTTATCTACATACAGTATCATGTTGAATGCGGAGAGTGAAAGTTTGACTATCCTTTGCCAATTGGATGCCTTTTATTATTTATTTATTTATTTATTTATTTATTTATTTATTTATTTATTTA
>NC_058420.1:1983224-2029827 GCF_002201575.2 Neomonachus schauinslandi
ATTTATTTATTTATTTATTTATTTATTTATTTATTTATTTATTTATTATATTTTAAAATTTTTCTTTATTTATTAGAGAGAGAGAGCACCATCAGGGGAGTGGGGGTGTTGTGAGAGAGGGAGAAGCAGGGTCCCTGCTGGGAGCCCAAATCGGGATTGTGGGGGCATGCTGATCCCAGACCCTGGGATCACAACCTTAGGCAAAGGCAATGCTTAACTGACTGATTTACCCAGGCGCTCCTTGGATGCCTTTTATTTCTTTTTGTTGTCTGATTGCTGAGGCCTGGGCTTCCAGTACGAGGCTAAATAACAGTGATGAGAGTGGACATCCCTGGCTTGTTCCTAACAATAGAGGAAAAGCTCTCAGTTTTTCCACATTGAGGACGATATTGGCAGTGGGTCTTTCATATGTGGCCTTTACGATATTGAGGGGTGTTCCATCTATACCTACATTGCTGAGATTTTTTTTATTACTGATTCTATGTCTTTGCTGGTTATGGGTGTGTCCAAACTGTCTATTTCTTCCTATTTCACCTTTCAGTAGTGTGTATGTTTCTTGGAACTTGTCCATTTCTTCCACATTGCCTAGATTATTGGTGTATAATTTTTCATGATATGTTCTTGTAATGGTTTCTATTTCTGTAGTGTTGGTTGTGGTGGCTCCTCTTTCCTTTGTGATTTTACGTATAGGGGATTTCTGTCTCTTTTCTTTTTGATATGTCTGGCTAGGAGTTTAATGATTTTATTAATTCTTTCAAAGAACCAGCTCTTAATTTTGTTGATCTGTTCTACTGAGTTTTTGTTTGTTTTTGTTTGTTTCTCTATCATTTATTTCTGCATAATCTTTATTATTTCTCTTCTCCTGCTGGATTTAGGCTTTATTTTCATTTCCTTTAGGTGTGACGTCAGATTTTGTAACTGACACTTCCCTTGATTCTTGAGGATGTCCTGTATTGCTATATACTTCCCTCTTAGGACTGCCTTTGCTCCATCCCAAAGGTTTTGGACTGTTGTGTGTCCAATTTCATTTTCTTCCATGTACTTTATTATTTCTTTCTTAATGTCCTGGTGAACCCATTCATTCTTTAGGAAGGTGTTCTTAACTTCCATGTATTTCTGGTCTTTCCAAATTTTGTCCTGCAGTTGACTTCACGTTTCATAGAGTGGGTTTAGAAAATATGCATGGTATGATCTCGGATGTTTTGTACTTGTTCAGACCAGATTTGTGACCCAGCATATGTTCCATTCTGGGGAATGTTCCATGTGCATTTGAAAAGAATGTGCATTATGCTGCTTTAGGATGAAATGCGCTGAGTATATCTAAGTCCACCTTGTCCAGTGTGTCGTTCAAAGCCCTTGTTTCCTTGTTGAACTTCTGCTTAGGTAATTTGTCCATTGCTGTGAGGTGGTTGTTTAAGTCCCCTACTGTTTTTGAACTATTATCAATGAGTTCCTGCATGTTTGTTATTAATTGTTTTATACATTTGGCCGGAAGAAGAAAGAAGGGAAGGACAGAAGAAAGAAAGAAAGAAAAGGAAGCTAAGTCCTAGGTGTGTTTTGGTCTGCTTGTTAAAAGAAGACAGAGTCATTTTTTTTTTTTTTTATGTTCAGTTAGCCAGCATATAGTACATCATAAGTTTTTGTAGTGTTTGATTCATTATTTGTGTTTTTGAAAATAATAATAAAGTAAATAAAATAAAAATAAACTAAATAAATGATAAAATAAAATAAATAATAAAATTACCTTAAAAGTGATAAAAATAATGATGAAATAAAAATAAAAAGAAGGAGCGCCTGGGCGGCTCAGTCAGTAAGCATCTATCCTCGGCTCAGGTCATGATCCCAGGGTGCTGGGTTCGAGCCCCGCATCTAGCTACCTGCTCCGTGGGAAGCCTGCTTCTCCCTCTCCCACTCCTCCTGCTTGTGTTCACTCTCTCACTGTGTCACACTCTGTCAAATAAATAAGATCTTTAAAAAAATAAAAAATAAAAAGGAAGACACATCCTGTTTCTCATAGAGCTGAAGTGTTGCAGCACTCTATGATCAGTACACTTGGTGCATAGGGTGGGGTTTGTCCTGGTCTTCTGGGGTAGGGGCCTGCTGCTCTGATTCTCAGGTGGACTTGCCCTAGTGGAGATGCACCTGCAGAGCACAAGGGGGCAGGGATTGTTGTTAGTGGCTGGCGCCTCTACTGGGTGGGGCTCTTTTGCTCCCTGATGGCATTCAGCGCTCTTGGGCAGAGAGGAAATGGTGACGCCCTGCTCGCTTGTGCTCACCACCCTTCAGGAAGCCCTCACAGAAGAGCACACAATCACCTCTCCACGGTCCTCAACTTCCCTCAGATCCGTGCCTTCACCATGTGTGTGTCCAAGCTGTCTGCCTGCTCAGTGGCACAGTACTCCTGTCTTTTATCTCAGGTGTGAGGCTGGGTTTCAAAACTCCAAATTGGAGAGATACCCATTCGGATTGGGGATGAGAGCGGATGGACCCATGCCAACGCCATGAGGGAGGGTCTTGCTGCAACAGAGAGCTGGTACCAGGACTCACTGCCTTCACCTAAGACCTTTCTCATTATCCCAAATGGGGCAGTTCAATGGCACCCAGTGTGTCATGTATCCAGGAGACGTCATGTCCCTTCCCCCAGATGGATTCCAGCAGGAACATTCTCTCTCTCCATGCCCCAGGGGATCCTCAGACCACACTGCCCCCTCCTGGGTCTCTATCTTCCTTCCCCACTGGGCACCACTAAGTCTACCAGTTGTGATCCTGGCAACGTTGTGGAACTCCAAAATATCAGAATTTGTGCTCTTCTGTTTAGACAATCTTGAGATAGGCCTCCCCTCTCCTTTTCCCAGTAAATGGTTTTGGGGAAGAATTTTTCTTCTGTAATTCTCAGAGGGCACTCTCTCTCTCTTCTCTCTCACTCCTCTTGCCACAATCAGAGCTCTCTCCTCCATCACACCACCTGCAGTTCTCCTTTCTTCCAAATCAACTCTCTGCAGTTCCTACCTTCCATGATATGCCCCCCTCCCCCTCATCGCAGTTCTAGTTGTGCATTTTTACTCTCTCAATCATTGGCTTGATTTCTTGGGCTTTCAAAGTGATTTGATATAATCTAGCTGTGTTCCAGAGACAAGGGAAGCCTAGGATGTCCCTACACTTCTGCCATTTTAACTCTTCCCATGAAGCTCAATTTATTTTTTTTTTAAAGATTTTATTTATTCATTTGAGAGAGCGTGAGAGAGAAAGAGCACAAGAGGGGGGAGCGGGAGAGGGAGAAGTGGACTCCCTGCTGAGCACGTAGCCTGATGCAGGACTCAATCCCGGGACTCCAGGATCATGACCTGAGTCGAAAGCAGTTGCTTAACCAATAGAGCCACCCAGGCGCCGGAAGTCAATTAAAAAAAAAAATCATTTTCCTCTCTTCTTAGCCTTCTGTTCCAGGAACCTGGTAGCACCCTAAAGACCTGATGAAGGAAATTGGTAGCACACCCCATTCCTGTCAAAACTAGCCAGATCCTGTATCTCCCTATGAAATGCCCCAGCCCCTTCCTCCAGGAAGACTTGCAGGTTTTTGAAGACCAGAGGCTGCTGCAGACTCCGTTTGCCTGGCAAAGCAAAGATGGTTGTTCTTTATCCCAAATTACGTCTCTGTGTTATATTTTGGCTACAAAGCTCAAAGGTCGGTTTCCCTCAACATACACACATTTGGATTGCCCTTGTTAATCACTATCTTGAGAATGTAGAGATCTGTCAGTATCTTCCTCTTGGTTCTTGTTGTTTTTGAAATGATGATTTTCTGTAGTGGTATGCTTTGATCCTCTTTGTCTTCTTTTTATCTATAGTAGGGTTTGGCTTTGGCCTCCTTCAGGCTTACTTGCCACATCTTAGAAATAGAACTGTGTTTTATACTGATAACTGTAATCACAAGAAAGAACTCTATACTTTCACTCCCCCTGTTATGTTTTTGATGTCACAACTTACACCTTTTTATATTGTGTATCCAGTAACAAATTTTTGTAGCTATAATTTCAATTCTTTGATTTTTTTTTTTTTTACTTCTATAGTAAAGTGGTTAGTTTTAGACTATTTTCAATCTTACTGTATACTTACCTTTACCAGGGTATTCTATAATTTCATGTTACTAATTAGCTCCTTTTATTTTAGCCTGAAGAACTCCATTTAGCAGTTCTTGAAAGGCAGATCTAGTGATGATGAGACTCACCCCACCCCCCACCCTTTTGTTTGTAATGTCTGTATCCTACCTCATTCTAAAGGACAACTATTCTGGGTAAGGTATTATTGGTGGGTAGTTGTTTCCTTTTAGCACTTCAATATATCCCTGTTTCATACATTTTTATTCCTTGCCATGGCACAATTTAAGCTTTATCCCTTCTCTCAATCCTGCAAAATTAGTTTGATGCTGACAGTCTCCCTGTTGTTTTTGCTAAGTGGTGATGAATGCTCAAGTTTCTGGCTTCTCCCAGCCATGCAGATGAGAACCAGCTTTCCACATATGTTCACATGTCATCTATGAAAGTTCATTATCAGGAGCACCCAGGACACTGGCCAAGGGTAGTTTGTGTGTGGTGAGGTACGTGGAATTTTAAAGGTGTCTGTGTGCCAGCTGGGAGATCTACAGGTAAGATATCCCCATAGCTTAGGTGCAGAGATCCTAATGGAGTCTATGATGCAGTTAATGGGTTGTCCCTTTGATAACTGTTTCAAATTCTGCTGAATTTCTTCCAATCACCACTACCTGTGAAGCATTCACATTCTCTAACTTTTACACTTAATAGAAATCTTGAACCTAAAACGGAGGGGTGACATGGATAAAGTCAAACTGTTTCTCTTACTGTCCTTAATGTATCTAATCTCACTTTTCTGTTGTTTGCTTAGATAGTCCATTTTTTTTTTTTTTGGAGAAAAGCGGTAGAAACCTCCTTTTCTACCATTTGACATTACTTTCCTTGTTTTAAAGCTGAAAATATTTCATTGCATGTATGTACCATAACTTATTTATCCATTTGTCCACTGATAGATGCTCAGCTTGGTTCCCTATCCTGGTTACTGTGAATAATGCTGCAAAGAACGTGGAGGATGGATACTTCTTCAAGGTCCTGAGTTCACATCCTTTACTATATACCAACAAAGGCATTGTACTCTACTGTGGTTCCATTCTTAACTTTACAAGGAAATTTCATGCCGTTTCCATAGCAAGTCTGAGATTTGACATTCCTGCCAACAGTGTAAAAGAGTTATTATTTCTCCACAACCTCATTGTAGTATATGTGACTACAGATAATCACATCTAGGAACCACCAGGCCAGCTTCAAGACCAGAAGACTGGCATCCCTTTCCTGAAACAGGTCCATTTATTCCCTTGAATATATGAGAAGAAAATTGGGCCCCAGATAATTTATGGTGTATAGAGGTCTACATAGCTTCAATAGTAATATTATTAAATAAATAAATTTTTAAAAAAGGATTAACTGACAATATAGTTGTGGGTCCTTTTCTGGGTATTCTGTTCTGTATTATTGAACTATGTGCCTATTTTTGTGCCAGTACCATAATGTTTTGATCATTACAGCTTTGTAATATAACCTGAAGTCCAGAATTGTGATGCTTCCAGGTTTGCTTTTTTTTTTTTTTTCAAGGTTGCTTTGGCTATTGGGGTCTTTTCAGGTTCCAAACAATTTAGGATTGTTTGTTCTAGCTCTGTGAAAGATGCTTTCAGTATTTTGATAGAGTATTCAATAAATGTGTAGATTTCTTGGTCTAGGATAGAAACTTCAACAATATCTCTTCTTCCAATCCATGAGTATGGAATCGGTCTTTCCATTTCTTTGTGTCATCTTCAATTTCTTTCATCCGTGTTTTATAGTTTTCAGATTACTAATACATTACCTCTTTGGCTACATTTATTTCTCGGTATCTAATGGTTTTTACATTGTACATTGTAAATGGGATTGAGTCCCCAACTTGTCTCTCAGCTGCTTTAATACTGGACTATAGAAATGCAACAAATTTCTGAACATCAATTTTTGTATTATGAGACTATTGAATTCATGTATCAGTACTAGCAATTTTTTGGTAAGTCTTTTGGGTTTTTTGTACATGGTATCATGTCTTCTGGATATAATGAAAGTTCTGTTTCTTCCTTGACAATTTGGATGCCTTCTACTTCTTTTTGTTGTCTGATTTCTGTTGCTATAGTCTTTGTTTTAAAGTCTAGGTTGCCCCAAATAAATAAATAAATAAAGTCTAGGTTGCCCAAAACCGTATTGCTGCTTTAGCTTTCTTTGAACATCCACTTGCATGATAAATGTTTCTGCATTCCCTCACTTTCAATCTGCAGATATCTTTAGGTCTAAAGTGAGTGTCTTGTAGGCAGCATGTGAGATAGGTCCTGTTTCGTCTATCCATTCTGACACCCCATGTCTTTTGATTAGAGCATTTGGTCCATTTAACTTCAGAGTAATTATTTATAGATATGTATTTAGTGCCATTTAATACTGTTTTGTCATGGTTTCTGGAGACTTTCCCTGAAACTTTTTTGTCTTTGTCACTTTGGGTCTCTCCTTTGCACTCAAATAATACCCTGTAAATATTTCTTTCAGGGCTGGTTTGGCGATCATGAACCCCTTTAGGTTTTGTTTGTCTGGGGAAGTCTTTATCCCTCCTTCTATTCTGAATGACAGCTTTCAAGGGTAGAGTATTCTTGGCTGCACATTTCTCCCATTCAGCACATTGAATATATCATGCCACTTTCTTCTGGCTTCCAAGAAGTTTTTATGGAAAGACCTGTCACTAGCTTTGTGTGTCTTCTCTATAAGTTAGGTACTTCTTTTGTTACTTTTAGGGATTTTTTTTAGATTGGTCACCCTATTATGCAGATTACATTACAATATGTCTTGGTATTGCCCTTCTTTTGTTGATTTTGATGGGATTTCTCTGTGTCTTTGGGATCTGGTGTCTGTTTCCTTCCCCAGATTAGGGAAGTTTTCAGCTATTATTTCTTCAAATAAATTTTCTGCCCATTTTCCTCTCTTTTCTTCTGGCACTCCTATAATACAAATGTGACTACATTTGACGGAGTCACTGAGTTCCCTACACTAATACTCATGTTTCATTATTCTTCTTCCTCTCTCTTGTCCAGCTTCATTATTTTGCATTATTTGGGCTTCTAGGTTGATAATCCGTTCCTCTGCTTCTCCCATTCTCTGTTCATTGCAAACAGTCTGTTTCCAAACTCATTTATTGGACGCTTCATATCTGATTGATTCTTTTTAACTCCCTGTGGGAAGAGTTTCCCTGATGTCTTCTAGGCTTATCTGAAGCCCAGTGTGTATCCTTATGGTGGGTGTTTTAAATTCTCCATTAGGCATGTTACTTATAACTGTTTTGCTTAGATGTCCAGCCATAGCCTTATCTTGTTCTTTCATGGGATAAATTGCTCTGTGTTCACACTTTGTCTAACTCTTTGCCTTCTTCTCTGTGTTACAAAAACAAGTTATATCTCCTGTTCCTGGAAGTAATGGCCTTAGGCGGAAGAATTAATATCATGCCCAGGAAATATCTCTGGTGTGTTGGGTGCACTTTGTTCTTGTGTTATGGCTCCTCTATCCTTCATGCCAATCATCTGCATCTCTCTCTACCTGCTGTGGGCAGTATTTGGTCCCTGAACAGAATGTGGTGAGTTTTAACTAGGTGTGCTGTGGTCTGCTTATGAAATGAGACTCCATACCACCTCCACCAGGACTGAGGCCCAGCAGAACTCTCCCTTCCATAGACGTGGTGTGGGCAGTGGTTTGTGTTGGTCTTTTGGGGGAGGGGCCTGGCATGCCGGGATGAGGCCAGTGTAACTAAGGATAGCAGTCCCACCAGGACACCAGGTGGTGGGGCTTGGTGTAGGCCAGGTAGGCAGCAAATGTAGGTGCCACACTTCTTCCAGCAAGGTGGTTCTGTGTTTATGCTGATGGCTGAGGGAAAGAAAAATGCTGGCCAGCACTTTTATTCTTGGAGAGGAAACCTTGGGAACACTATCTCGCAGTAGCCATTCTGAGAAGAGCAAATAATCTCCCCCTGTGAGCCCAAGGCATTTTTCTGATCACTGGTCCACACTGTCTATTCTTGGTTGTTTGCCTGCCTTCCCTCCTACGTGGCACGGCTCTCTCAGGGCTCGATCCCAACCAAACGCACACACCTTTAAAACTTTTCAAGCCCTGCTGGTTTGCAAAAACTCACAAAATTTACCCTCTTCATTCTCCCAGCCAATGGCTTTGGGGAAACTTTCTCCTTGTGCATTCCCCTGTGAGCCCCCCTACTGCCCCACCCTTCTCTAAGACCATGGCTCCTTTCCCTCCATTACACACTGGATCTGTTTGTCTCCTAAACCACATCTTGGCATTTCCTCCCTTCCTCAATATGGCATCTTCTATCCCTTTAGTTGTGGACTCTTTTCTGTCAGTCTTCAGGTAGACTTCTGGGGTATTTAGAATGATTCGATAGTTATGTAGTAGTGTCCATTGGATGAAATGAGCCCAGGTCCTCCTACTCTACTGCTATCTTTCCCAACCCCAACCTCCTGGACCCTAACTTAATATTATATGTCAACTGTATCAATTAAAAGTAAAATAAATTTTTAAAATAATAAAAGGAATTAAAAAGAAAAAAAAACCTGTTACTGCAAATTTTTGGCAAGGATGAAATCTCTAGTTGGGACTATTACTGGAAGAATGGAGAATTCATACCTGGTCTCTGTTATCACAGAGCGCACTGGAAGGTGACCATGTATGTACTTCACTACTAGGTAAAAAGGCATATGTCTAGTTTAAATAAATTAGCCTAAGAAGAAGCTGGTCTTGATAAATAAAATTCAAAGGAGTTAGATTTACTCAGGAATATGAGGAAGCCAGAGAAAGAGTTGTAGAAGATGAGTTTTGAAAGAATGCTTGTTTAAAAGACATGTGAGAAGGGGCGCTTGGGTGGCTCAGATTGTTAAGCATCTGCCCTCAACTCAGGTCATGATATCATGGTCCGGGGATCAAGTCTCACATGGGGCTCCTTGCTCAGTGAGGAGACTACTTCTCCCCCTGCTTGTACTCTCTCTCTGGCAAATACATAAATAAAATCTTTTAAATTAAAAAAAAAATACGTGTGGAAAACCTAATAAAATCAGATGCTGGGGTGTTTGGTAGAAGTGTGAGGCAGAGAGGCTCAGTGCAACCACCACATGTATGACTGGGGTCTGGGGGAATATTAGAAGATTATGTGAGGATTGGTAACTATGAGTTAAGAGGTCTCCTTTAATACTGGGTTCTGGAATATGGGAAATGGAGCAAAAGATAGGGCTCAAAGTTGTTGGTATCCCTGTGGTAAACAAGCAAAGGAATAGATAATATTACACTGAAAAGGTGTAATATTTAGGGGCGGCATTAGCCTGAAACATCTTGTGTTTTTCTGTTCTTGATTGATTGAGGAGGAAGGGTTTATATTATTTCTTGTGAATTCTAAATATTCCATTCTGTTCTTTTGCCATGGGCATTCTAACCAACCTATCAATTACTTCTGAATGAAATCTAGGATGTGACCTCAGGGAAAAGTCACAGATGGGTCTGTTAGGCAGCATACTATGTGCAAAACCAAATACCATTGCTTTGAGGCATGAAGATGTTCAGTGGGTACGTCCCAAGGAGCTCTCTCTGTAGTTCCACTCTGCCTCATTAGTGTTTCAGCGACGTCTCCCAGTCTGCTGATGTGCACTACCAAAAGAGCTACTGAGTCTCTGAAGATAGTACAGTAAGCAGAAACATTACCCCCCCTTTGTTTCAACAGCATAATTTCTGAAAGTCCCTCAGTTGGCTTCCTTTCCATTTTATTGGCTCCCACCACTGCTGATGGTAATAACAGCTGGAGAAAATATGTCCCTTGCCATTAGGGTTGGATATTTCCATTGAAATTTACTTGCTGCTCTTGGAAATGGTGGGTCATATGCATGAACAAAGGAAATGTCCTTTATTTACTGAGTTTAAAAACTCAGTGAGCTTGAGATGAAAAGGCAATTGGAGGCACAGGTTTAATTAAAATGCAAAGGCTTGAACTTTTCATGGGAATTGGGATGAGAAATTTGTAAGAGAAAAATTAATTTCGTTAATCCAGAGATTTCCACTTGCCTGTCAAAGTTGACTGAACTTCAAGAGCAAGAACCAACACTGATTTAACCAATGTCTTCTGGTAGCCATGACCCATTCAGCTACTAAATTCTTTGAGGACATTGGGTGCCCCCTACTCTTGCGGTTCTCAGTACAAACTTGTGACTCATCTACACTGCCAGGTGTTGACTGAGGGCTGAAGTCATAGTAGTAAATAAAATCACTGTCTTGCCAGGCGCTTGTTTACCATGCAAGAGCAGCTCAGATACATAACAATAAATTAAATGAGTGGGGGCGCCTGGGTGGCTCAGTCGGTTAAGCAGCTGCCTTCGGCTTAGGTCATGATCCCGGAGTCCTGGGATCGAGCCCCACGTCGGGCTCCCTGCTCGGCGGGGAGTCTGCCTCTCCCTCTCCCTCTGCCTGCCTCTCTGCCTACTTGTGCTCTCTATCTATCTGTCAAATAAATAAATAAAATCTTTAAAAAAAATTAAATGAGTGGACTAGATCTCCATCTGCATGATATATGCATGATATCGCAGAACTGTACATGTAGGGGGAAGGCTGTTCAGTGCATTGCAGGTCAAGAGAAATTGATTCTTGCGGTGCCTGGGTGGCTCAGGCTTTAAGTGTCTGCCTTCGGCTCAGGTCATGATCCCAAGGTCCTGGGATCGAGCCACACATTGGGCTCCCTGCTCTGCGGGAAGCCTGCTTCTCCTTCTCCCAATCCCCCCTGCTTGTGTTCTGTCTCGCGGTTTCTCTCTCTGTCCAATAAATAAATAAGTAAAAGCTTAAAAAATAATTAAAAGAAAAATTCGTTCTTATGGTCCCAAAGTATACAGTAAAGTTTATTTTTCTGAGGGCTATACCAAGGTTTGGTAGGCTTGTATCTGCCTTCAGTGACTCAGTCGTCATATGAAGGAATCGACTGAAAGAGAAACAGAATCATAAGCTTGTCTTAGACAATTTGTTGGGTGCCCAGGTAGGGATGACCCATTCACAGAAGGGTGAAGGAAACCAGAGGAAAACATTAAAGTTGTCATCCAATAGTAGGGTTTTAAAATCAGAGAAAGTCAACTAAAAATTCCAGAGACCCAAGAAGGCAACAGAGAACAAAGGAATCCCAGCCTCATACTTAAGACTATCAGTTCTAAAGTTAAAATACTTTAGATCACAACCAACACCAAGGAAGTACAATTATAAGAACATATTATGAGCAACTCTATGCCATCAAATTAGATCACCTGTAAGAAATGGATGCATTCATAGAGATGTATCAACTACCAAAACTGAACAAGGAAGAAATAGAAAACCTGAACAGACCTATAACCACTAAGGAAATTGAAGCAGTCATCAAAAAACTCCCAACAAACAAGAGCCCAGGGCCAGATGGCTTCCCAGGAGAATTCTACCAAACATTTCAAGAAGAATTAACACCTATTCTTCTGAAACTGTTCCAAAAAATAGAAATGGAAGGAAAACTTCCAAACTCGTTTCATGAGGCCAACATTACCTTGATCCTCAAATTAGACAAAGACCCCATCAAAAAGGAGAATTAAAGACCAATAGCCCTGATGAACATGGATGCAAAAATTCTCACCAATTATTCACCACGACCAAGTGGGATTTATCCCTGGGCTGCAAGATTGGTGGAACATCTGCAAATCAATCAATGTGATACGATATATTAATAAAAGAAAGAACAAGAAACATATGATCTCCTCAATAGATGCAGAAGAAGCATTTGACAAGGTACAGCATCATTTCTTGATCAAAACCCTTCAGAGTATAGGGATAAAGGGTACATACCTCAATATCATAAACACCATCTATGAAAAACCCACAGTGTATATCATTCTCAATGTCAGAAAACTGAGAGCTTTACCCCTAAGGTCAGGAATGCAGCAAGGATGTCCACTATCACCTCTGCTATTCAACATAGCATTAGAAGTCCTAGCCACAGCAATCGGACAGCAAAAAGAAATAAAGTCATTCAAATTGGCAAAGAAGTCAAACTCTCACTTTTGCAGATGATACGATCCTTTATATGGAAAACCCAAGAGACTCCACCCCAAAACTGCTAGAATTCAAACAGGAATTCAGTGAAGTGGCAGGATATAAAATCAATGAACAGAAATCAGTGGCATTCCTATACACCAACAACAAGGCAGAAGAAAGAGAAATTAAGCAGTCTATGCCATTGACAATTGCACCCAAAACCATAAGATACCTAGGAATAAATCTAACTAAAGAGGCAAAGCATCTTACTCAGAAAACTATAAAATAATCATGAAAAAAATCGAGGAAGACACAAAGAAAATGAAAAATGTTCCATACTCTGGAGCACTGCGTGTCATGCACAAACAATGAATCACGGAACGCTACATCAAAAACTAATGATGCAATGTATGGTGATTAATATAACAATAAAAATGTTTGATGCTCATGGATTAGAAGAACAAATATTGTGAAGATTTCAATACTACATAGAGCAATCTACACATTCAATGCAATCCCTATCAAAATACCATCCACGTTTTTCAAGAAACGGAACAAATAATCCTAAAATTTGTATGGAACCAGAAAAGACACTGCATAGCCAGAGGAATGTTGAAAATGAAAAGCAAAGCTGGTGGCATCTCAATTCCGGACTTCCAGCTCTATTACAAAGCTGTCATCATCAAGACAGTATGGTACTGGCACAAAAACAGACACATACATCAATGGAACAGAATAGAGAGCCCAGAAATGCACCCTCAACTCTATGGTCAACTGATCTTCCACAAAGCAAGAAAGAATGTCCAGTGGAAAAAAGTCAGTCTCTTCAACAAATGATGTTGGGAAAATTGGACAGCACCTTGCAGAAGAATGAAACTGGACAGTTTCCTTACACCACACACAAAAATAGACTCCAAATGGTTGAAAGACCTCAATGTGAGACAGAAGTCCATCAAAATCCTGAAGGAGAACACAGGCAGCAACCTCTTTGACCTCAGCTGCAGCAACGTCTACCTAGAGACATCGCCAAAGGCAAGGGAAGCAAGGGCAAAAGTGAACTATTGGGACTTCATCAAGATAAAAAGCTTTTGCACAGTAAAAGAAAGAGTCAAGAAAACCAAAAGACAACCAACAGAATGGGAGAAGATATTTGCAATGGACATATCAGATAAAGGGCTAGATCTAAAATCTATAAAGACCTTCTCAAACTCAACACCCAAAGACCAAATGATCCAATCAAGAAATGGGCAGAAGACATGAACAGACATTTTTCCAAAGAAGACACATGAAAAAGTGCTCAACGTCACTCGGCATCAGGGAAATCCAAATCAAAATCTCAATTAGATACCTACTCACAGCAGTCAGAATGGTTAAAATTAACAAGTCAGGAAACAACAGATGTTGGCAGGGATGCGGAGAAAGGGGAACCCTCCTACACTGTTGGTGGGAATGCAAGCTGGTGCAGCCTCTCTGGAAAACAGTATGGACGTTCCTGAAAAAGTTGAAAATAGAGCTACCATACAACCCAGCAATTGCACTCCTGGGTCTTTACCCCAAACATACAAATGTAGGGATCCAAAGGGGTACGTGCACCCCGATGTTTCTAGCAACAATAGCCACAATAGCCAAACTATGGAAATTGCCAAGATATCCATCGGCAGATGAATGGATAAAGAAGGTGCAATATTACACAGACATCAAAAGGAATGAAATCTTGTCATCTGCAATGACGTGGATAGAACTGGAGGGTATTATGCTGAGCGAAATAAGTCGATCAGAGAAAGACATGTATCATGTGATCTCACTGATATGAAGAATTCTTAATCTCAGGAAACAAACAAGGGGTTGCTGGAGTGGTGGGGGTTTAGAGGGTTGGGGTGGCTGGGTGATAGACATTGGGGATGGTATGTGCTATGGTGAGTGCTGTGAATTGAGGAAGACTGTTGAATCACAGACCTGTACCTCTGAAACAAATAATACATTATATGTTACAAAAAAGAAGAAGAAGTAGAAGATAGCAGAAAGGGAAAAATGAAGGGAGGGAAATTGGAGAGGGAGATGAACCATGAGAGACTATGGACTCTGAGAAACAAACTGAGTGTTCTAGAGGGGAGGTGTATGGGGGGATGTGTCAGCCTGGTGATGGGTACTAAAGAGGGCATGTACTGAACGGAGCACTCGGTGTTATATGCAAACAAAGAATCATGGAACACTACACCAAAAACTAATGATATAACATATGGTGATTAACATAACATAATACAAAAAGAAAGAAAAACAAAACAAAACAAGTGCCCTTTTAATACCCTTCACTGAGCTAACCAATCCCCCGAAACCTCAGTTTGTTTCTCAGAGTCCATAGACTCTCATGGTTCATCTTCCCCTCTAATTCCCCCCCCTCATTTTTCCCTTCCTTC
Source organism: Neomonachus schauinslandi (assembly GCF_002201575.2). Lineage (NCBI taxonomy): Eukaryota > Metazoa > Chordata > Mammalia > Carnivora > Phocidae > Neomonachus > Neomonachus schauinslandi. The sequence goes on from NC_058420.1 coordinate 1,997,794, forward strand.
CCCTAAGGTCCTCGGTGCTATTCCTTATGTTCCACATATGAGTGAAACCATATGATAATTGTCTTTCTCTGATTGACTTCTTTCACTCACTCCCATCTATGTTCCATCCATGTTGATGCAAATGGTAGACATTCATCCTTTCTAATGGCTGAATAATATTCCGTTTTATATATGGACCACATCTTCTTTATCCATTCATCTGTTGAAGGACACCTTGGGCCTTCCACAGTTTGGCTATTGTGGACATTGTTGCTATGAACATTGGGGTGCAGGTGCCCCTTCTTTTCACTACATCTGTATGTTTGGGGTAAACACCCAGGAGTCCAATTGCTGGGTCATGGGTACCTCTATGTTCAATTTTTTGTGGCACCTCCACACTGTTTTCCAGAGTGAATGCACCAGTTTTTGTGTTCGCACCAGCAGTGTACGAGGGTTCCCCTTTCTCTGCATCCTTGACACCATTTCCTGTCTTTTAATATTAGCCGTTGCGCCTGAGAGGTGAGATCTCATTGCGGTCTGGATTTGTATTTCCCTGATGGCTAGCGATGATGAACATGTTTTCATGTTTCTATTAGCCATTTGTATGTCTTCTTTGGAGAAGCATCTGTTCATGACTTCTGCCCATTGTTTGACTTGATTATTTGTTTTTTGGGGTGTTGAGTTTCAAAAGTTCTTCATAGATATTGGATACTAGCCTTTTATCTGTATTTTCAAATATCATCTCCCCTTCTGGGGATTGTGTCTTTGTTTTGTTGACTGTTTCCTTTGTTGTGCAGAAGGTTTTTATCTTGATGAAGTCCTAAAAGTTTATTTTCACTTTTGTTCCCCTTGCCTTTGGAGACATGTCTTGAAAGAAGTTGCTGTGACTGTTGTTGAAGAGGTTACTGCCTATATTCTCCTCTAGGACTTTGATGGATTCCTGTCTCACAAAGAGGTCTTTCATCCATTTTGAGTTTATCTTTGTGTATGGTGTAAGATAATGGTCAAATTTCCGTCTTCTATATATAGCTGTCCAATTTTCCCAGCACCAGTTATTGAAGAGACTGCCTTTCTTTCATTGCATATTTTTCCCTCTTTGTCAAAGATTAGTTGGCCATAGTGTTGAGGGTCCATTTCTGGAGTCTCTCTTCTGTTCCATTGCTCTATTTGTCTGTTTTGTGCCAATACCATGCTGCTTGATGATCACACCTTTGTAATATAGTCCTAAATCAGGCAACATGATGCCCCAGCTTTGTTTTTCTTTTTCAACATTTCCTTGTCGATTCAGGGACTTTTCCAGTTCCATACAGATTTTTGGATTTTTTGTTCCAGCTCTGTAAAAAATGTTGATAATATTTTGATAGGGATTGCTTTGAAAGTGTAGATTTCTCTGGGAAGCATGGACATTTTCAGTTTATTCTTCTGATCCATGAGCTAGGGTGGTTTTTCCATCATTTAGTGTCTTCTTCAATTTTCTTCATAAGTGTTCTGTACTTTCTAAATTATAGATCTTTACCTCTTTGTTTAGGTTTATTTCTAGGTATCTTATGATTTTTGGAGCTGGTGTACATGGAATCAATTCCCTAATTTCTTTTTCTATAGTTACATTGTCAGTATAAGAAAGCAACTGATTTCAGTGCATTGATTTTGTATCCTGCCACATTAGTGCATTCCTGTATGAGTTGTAGGCTTTTGGGGTGGACTCTTCTGGTTTTCCACATAATGTATCATGCCATCTTCGAAGAGAGTGAGTTTGGCTTCTTCTTTCCCTATTTGAATACTTTTATTTCTTTTTGTTGTCTGATTGCTGATGCAGGAGTTCTAGTACTCTGTTGAATGATAGTGGTGAGAGTGGGCATCCTTGATGTGTTCCTGACCTTAAGGGAAAGGCTGTCAGCTTTTTTCCATTGAGGAGGATATTCGCTGTGAGTTTTTCATAGATGGATTTTGTGATCTGAAGTAATGTTCCCACTATCCCTATACTCTAAAGAATTTTATTCAGGAAAAGATGCTTTATTTTCTCAAATGCTTTTTCTTCATCAACTGCGAGGACCATATGGTACTTCTCTCTCCTCGTATTAAGGTGTTCTATGACATTGATTTGCAAAGGTTGAACGACCCTTGCACATGGGGATAAATCCTACTTGGTCCTGGTGGTTGATTCTTATAATGTATTGTTCAATTCTATTAGCTAGGATTTTGTTGAGGATTTTGGAATCCATATTCATGAGGGATAAGGGTCTGAAATTCTTTTTAACTGGGTCTTTGCCTGGTGTGGAGTCCAAGATAATGCAGGCTACATAGAATGAGTCTTGAAACATTCCTTCTGGTTCTATATTTTGAAACAGCTTCAGGAGAATAGGTATTATTTCTTCTTTGAATGTTTGGTAGAACCCCCAAGGAATCCATCAGGCCCTGGTCTCTTGTTTTTTGGGAGGTTTTCGACCACTGATTCAATCTCATTACTGGTTATTGGCCTATTCAGGTTGTCAATTTCTTCCTGTTTCAGTCTTGGCAATCTATAGGTTTCCAGGAAGGCATCCATCTCATCCAGATTGCTCAGTTTATTGGCATATAATTCCTGCTAATAATTTCGAATAATTGTTTCTATTTCCTTGGTGTTAGTCATGATCTCTCCCCTTTCATTTACAATATTATTAATTTGGGTCCTTTCTCTTTTGTTTTGGATCTGTCTGGCCAGTGGTTTATGAATCTTATTAATTCTTTCACAGAACAAACTTCTAGTTTTGTTGGTCTGATCTACCGTGTTTCTGGTTTCTAATTCACTGATCTATGCTCTAATCTTAATTATTTCTCTTTTAATATGTGACTTAGGCGTCGTTTGTTGCTTTTTCTCTAGTTCTTTAAGGTGTAGAGTAACTTGGTGAATTAGGGATCTTTCTATTTTTTTGAGTGAGGATTGGATGGCTATGTATTTCTCCCTTAGGACTGCCTTTGCAGTATCCCATAGGATTTGGACGGATGTGTTTTCATTCTCATTGGTTTCCATGAATTGTTTCAGTTCTTTGATTTCCTGGATGACACAAATATTCTGGAGCAGAGTGGTCTTTAGTTTCCAGGTGTTTTAATTTCTTCCTAATTTTTTCTTGTGATTGATTTCCAATTTTAAAGCATTGTGGTCTGAGACTATGCAGGGAATAATCTCAGTCTTTTGGTATCAGTTGAGACCTGATACATGACCCAGTAAGTGATGTATTCTTGAGAAAGTTCCATATGTGCTGGAGAAGAATGAGTAGTCCGTTGTTTTAGGGTGGAATGTTCTATAAATAACTATGAGGCACATCTGGTTCAGTATTTCCTTCAAAGCTCTTGTTTCTTTGTTGATTGCCTGCTTAGATGATCATTCTATTGCTGAAAGTGGAGTACTGAGGTCTCTGAAATTAATATATTGTTATCAATATGACTCTTTATGTTGGTTAACAGTTGGCTTATGTAGATGGCTCCTCCCATGTTGGGGGCATAGATGTTTACAGTTGTTAGATCTTGTTGGACAGACCCTTTCAGAATGATATAGTGTCGTTCAGTGCCTCTAACTACGGACTTTAGTTTAAAATCTAATTTGCCAATATAAGAATTGCTACCCCATCTTTCTTTTGAAGTCCATTGGCATTGAAGTTGAATCTCCAACACTTTTCTTTCAGTTTATGTATCTTTAGGTTACTAATGAGACTCTTGTAGAGAGCATATAGATAGGTCCTGTCTTTCTATCCAGTCTGCAACCCTGTCCCATTTCATGGAGCATTTAGGCCGTTCAGGTTTGAAGTGATTATTAAAAGATATGAATTTGTTGTCATCATGTTGCCTGTGAAGACGTTGTTTTTATAGATTGTCCCTGTAAATTTCTGTTGTATATCACTCTTGGGGTCTTTCTCCTTTTATAGAACCCCACTTAATATTTCTTGCAGGGCCGGCTTCGTGGTCACATAGTCGTTCAATTTCTGCCTGTCCTGGAAGGCCTGCATCTCTCCATCATTCTAAATGAAAGCCTTGCCAGATAAAGTATTCTTGGCTGTATGTACTTCTCATTTAGAATCCTGAATATGTCTTGCCAGTCCTTTCTGGCTTGCCAGGTCTCTGTGGATAGGTCTGACATTATTCTGATGTTCCTCCCTCTATACGTAAGGAATCTCTTCCCCCTAACTGCCCTTCAGTTGGTTAACATGGTTTTTAGATTTGTCAGAGTTACTATTACATGCCAGGGTGTTGGCCTGTTTTCCTTGATATGGGAGGGGTCCTCTCTGCCTCTAGGACACAAATGTTTATTTCATTCTCCAGATTAGGGAGGTTCTCAGGACAATTTGCTCAAATATATCTGCTAATCCTCGCTCACTCTCCACCCCCTGGCTTACCCTAGGTCTTAGATTATCTGGATTAGATTGGATCTCACTGATAGTATTTTTTAAGTTTTGCCAGTTCAGTTTTCATTTCTGCCCTTAGAGACTTTATGTTGCCATTATTTGATTTCTCCATTCTAGCTATTGTCTTCACAAATGCTACCCTGAATCCCATCTCTGACATCTGGGTTATATCTGTATCCATTAGTAAATCTGTGGCATAAGTCATAGTCTCTGAGTCTTTCCTATCGTGGGGGTTCCTCCTCCTGGTCATTCCGTTGAGGGGAGGTTGAGGGAACGTACAGAGTCCAAATTATTGACCACAACCCAAGCAAGATGCTCCTGTTTTATAGGGACCAAGAGTTGGTGGCTTCTTGTTTTCCCAGCCTGTCTTCTGGGGGAGGTGACTGCCCTGCTGTTACTCAGGCAACCCTGTTTCGGCAGAGTTGCCCTGACCCCTGTGGTGGGGGATTGATTCAGTGAATAATGGTTTTGAGGGGCTTTTGTTCTCTGGGGGCTTTCCCTTGTGGCTTTCCATGTCTGTTTCGAGAGTCACAGGAGAAGAGATCTTTTCCAACCCTCTGCCTCAGAGCAGAGAGATTGCAGTCTGTTCTTCTGTGAGCTCTCCAGGCCACACTATCTCCGTTTCTGTCTGTGGTGCTATAAATTGCAGTGTCCTGCTTTGTGCACCTCTCAGCAGCGCTCCCAGTCCTCACCTCCAGGTTGGGCACCTCTCTGCCCTTTGTGCTTCTAAAACCCCCTGTCACGCTCAGTTCACAAGCACAGCCCCACCGCTCCGGGGTTCTGTCCCGGTTTCTGTCAGGGCTGGGGGAGCTGCCCTAAAGTCCTTTCCCTGCCCCTACCTGTCTGCGACTCTGTTCCCCATCCCCAGCACGGGAGTCTATCCCTCACCAGAGGTGCAGGATCCTGATGGCTCCATCCCCCTTCTGTTTATCCTCCTATATCTGCCCACAGGTTCAGGACTCCCCGCTTCTGACCTCAAAATCAAATGCCTGTGATATTTTGTTTGTAAAGATCTTCTATCTCAGGCTGATGTAATGTGTGGTCAGAGTGGTCTGTTAGATATCCAGCTCAATTCTGGGGACAGGTTGGTATAGTGTCCCCTACTCTTCTGCCATCTTTTCCCCCTGTCTCGTATCTTGGTCTTCCTACTAGAGCCGATACAGTCCAAGCATGATGTCCAAAATATAATAGCCAACATATCTGCCAAGTAATTCTGATAAGGCTGCCTTGAATATTCTCCTGCTAATTTTTTTTGATTACACGCATTTATGCATTGGTTGGTATCGAGCTAAGAGTTGAATTTCAAGGTTACAGGATATTTATATGTTTAATAAATGTATAGATAATATAGTTAATTTATAAATGATATTAATATAATAATAAATTATTTGACTAATTTATGGTACTATGATGACATATCAATACTGTACTTTATTAATAAGGAATGTTATTAATAATGTATTCACAATATAGTTAATTGGTAGTATTATTCGAAGTATACTTAATGGCATATTAACATGATAATAATAGTAGAGACTTCCAACAAGTTTTCCAGTTGCCAGAAACACTGATATTGAAGATAATGTTTTATCCAGCGACCTTGCTGAATCCTCTTTTTGGCTGTAGTAGTTTGTAAAAAATTTATGTTTTTCATGTAGGTAGTCTTATCTTCACCTTTAACAAGACTTGTAAGTACTTTGGTCCCACTGCCTGGTACATATTCTGGTTATTTTACATATGAACTGTGAGATATTGGCATACTTAAAATTTCTGTGCCCTTGTTTTGCATTAATGTAAAGGGGATTTCAATAGTACCTTCCTCAAACCATTACATAAGTATCTGGAAAGTTTTCAGAATAGCACATAGAAAAAAAAAATGAGCATTCATTGGGTCATCATTTATTACCATGTTTACATTTTTACAGACATTCTATTCGTGAAATTAATGTATTTTTATAAGATGATAGAAGTTACTTTTCTGAGTGAGCTAATTCCATCTGAAACCTCACCAGAGTGGCCTTTTACACCCATATATCTAGCAACAGTCTCTTCAAGGCAATCAAGGCTTTCTCTATGATTCACTTTAGAACACTTCTAACTGTTACCCTATCATATAGTGAGTTCTACATTTTTAGTTACTTATTGCGGCAGCACATCCCTACTGGTACAATAACGGTATTCGTTCTGTAGGGCTCCTGTGATTAATACCATAGTGTGGGGAGCTTATAACAACAGAAAATGTTCTCTCTCTTTTCTGGAGACTGGAAAATGTGAAATCAGAGTGTCGACAGGGTTGTTTCCTCTGATATTCCTTGGAAAGCACTCTTCTCTGCCTTTTCCTAATTTCTGGTGGTTTCCAGCAATCTTTAGAATGCCTAGTTTGTAAATGTATGACTTCTATCTCTCTCCCCGCCATGAGATCATCTTCTCCCTGTGGGAATATGTCTCTGTACATGGCCTTCTTATAAAGATAACAACTGGTCTTGAATCAGATTGATTGGGCACACAAAACCCTATTTTATATATAGATCAAGTGGGGGAAAAGTCAGGGTCTGATGCTGGGATGGTTCTATTATTTTGATCCCAGGAAGACTTGAATTTCTTCCATCGTTCACCACAGATTTAGTATTGCACACACCTTCGGAGAAGTTCCTAGTAGACTTGCAGTAAGAGACATTGCTATGGGCCAGGATATGTTCTTTTGAACATTTACCTCAGGCCTGAGCAGGTAAGGGTTGAGGAGGGTTTTGTTTCGTTTTGTTTTGTTTGTGTGTTTGTTTTCGCAGTCAGACGGGGAGATTGAGTCAACTGTCGTTGCTGACATAGGGCCCCATCCTCCTCTTTCTGCAATTCAGGTGGTCATCGTGAAACCTGAAATAAATATGTTTCTTGCCATAGTGCATGGCTGCACTCCATGTGAACCCTGGGCTATTTGGTACAGAGTGTGCTTTCATGGTAAGAAAGAGAGATGAAACCTGAAATACATTTAACCTATGGGTAGCTGGCTGTCATTTGGGAGAATTTCTCATCCAACCCCAGGAAGAGCATATTAGAAGAGGAGGATGACTTTGAGGGCCAGGCAGGTCTCTACAGTCTCACCAGTCGAAGCAACACATGCTTCATGCATTTGGCCCTGTAGGGTCAGCTGCTGGGACTGTGCCTGGCAAATAGCATCTTGGGAACACAGAGGGTGGACCAGGTAGGCTCCCAGGAATGGGATCACATTGGGACCTAGGGCACCACAAGTGTAAAATGGCCTGCCCAAATTTCTTCTTGACACATCAACTCCTTTTCCTGAAATGTCTACATTGTCTGCACTTAAGTTTCATCTACTTTTTAAAATTTTCACCAATTTTTATTCATTATTATTATTTTTTTAATCGTCTAGTTTTCCTTCTCGTTTTCCTTTGCTACTCCATTCTTGTTCTTCTGAAATATGGGTAGCTTCTCTCCTCCATTTCTACCCTGGTCTCGTTCTTTCTCTTTTGTACTCCCTCCTCACTTCCTTTTGTCTGTCTCACCTTGGCTACATTCTCTTTCCTTTCCTCTATCTTATTACCTTAGCCCTGCCTTCTATACTGCTTCAGCAAACTACCAGAGCTCACTGAGTACTTCCTCAACAATCCCTACCTGGAGGAGTCCAACTGGTGGGCATGAATGGTGAAATTGTAGAGGCCCCTATGGATACGGTAAAGCAGGCATGGCCTGGTTAGCAGGGCTGTGTATTTTGGATCCAGCCCTACATCAGCCTTCCTGCTCAGTCGGGAGTCTGCTTCTCTCTCTCCCTCTGCCTCTTGCCTTCCCCCTGCTCATGCTCACTCTCTTGCATGCATGCTCTCTCTCTCTCTCTCTCTCTCAAGTAATAAATTAAATCTTTAAAACAAAACCTCTCCTTTAAAACAAAAACAAAAGAAAAAAAGACCTCTCCATCCAGAGCCTCCTTAAAATTGAGAGCCTCTTCTCCCTTAGAGATCCACCGGATCCCTCAGTTATCCACAACACAAAAGAAAGCAAAACAAAACAGCAAAACAAAACCCTATTTTCAGATCTCTTTCTCCATCCTGAACTCAAATCCAACCCTCATTCTCCACCCTAGCTGCAATACCACATCTACCACTGTATCCCTCTCAGAGTTACCCAGCCTAGTCACCTGCCCAAGATCACCTCCAATCGTGACAGTGAACACTCTCCAGATATCCTTCCAGAAATCCATGTAACTCTACTTCGACTTTAGGAGTGACTGTAAGCTTAACCACATATGCATCATTCCTTGCCCTCGTCTCCCGCCCCACATCCCTCTAGTGGTGGAATGACTCTGTAATTGTGGATACTTCACATGGCCTCTCACAGGCACTGGTGTGTCCTGATTGTGGCAAAGTATTTGTGACCTTTGACACCTTCTGCTACCTCAGTATCTCACTGCCTATCAGCTGCAGGTGGGTTATGGAGATTTCCTTTGTCTCTGTGGATCCGCACTGCAAGCCAGAGAGGGAATGGGAGGAATGGTGATGTGGAGACATAATGAGGGACATGCAGTTACAGTTTGATTTCTCTGTCATACCTCTGCATTTCTTCCATTAACTCACCACCTACCTTTCTCTTCTTTTGTGGATATTTCTTTCTTAGCAGTGGCTTGTTATCCCCATGGAAGGCAAAATGCTAGACCTATGTGTGGTTTTTTCCACATACACATTGTCTCACCGGATGGAGGTTTGGAGGGACTCAGGGCTAGGGAAGTGATTCATCAACTTCCTCCATGCACTCTGTCCCCCCTGGTGATGGTTGCAATGCTTCATTTGTCACTTTTACAAGTTCTGCCAAAATGCCCTTCGACAGATGAATGGATAAAGAAGATGTGGTTCATATATACAATAGAATAATACTCAGCCACCAGGAAGGATGAATACCCACCATTTGCATCAGCATGAATGGAACTGGAGGGGATTATGCTACGTGAAATATTCAAGCAGATAAAGAGAATTAGCCTATGGTTTCACTCATATGTGGAATAAAAGAAATAGCACAAAGGACCACAGGAGAAGGGAGAGAAAACTGAATGGGAAGAAATCAGTGAAGGAGACAAACCATGAAAGACTCTGGACTCTGGGAACCAAGCTGAGAGTTACAGAAGGGAGGGGGGTGGGAGGAAGGGGTAGCTAGATGATGGGTATTGAGGAGGGAATGTGTTATGATGAGCACTGGTTGTTATATGCTACTAATGAATCATTGAACACTACATCAAAAACGTAAGATGTACTATATGCTGCCTTACTGAATATAATAAAAATAATAAAAATTTAAAAACAAAACCAGGTTCTGCAACAAGGAAGGGAAAAAAAGGAAAGGATTATATGATTTTTATCTTTCTTCTATTAAAATGCTATATAGTTTGTTTCTTATACTGTCCTTGTCTGAGTTTGGTATCAGGGTATTGTAAATGAGTTTGAGTGTTTCCTCCTCCTAAATTTCTGGAATAGATAAGAAGAATTAACATTAACTCCTCATTAAATAGCCAGAAGAGTTTACCAGTGAAATGATTTGGTCCTGGCTTTTTGTGTTTTGGGGGGGTGTTTGATTACTGCTTCAACCTCATTTTTTAAATTTAAATTTATTGTGTTATGTTAGTCACCATACAATACATCATTAGTTTTTTTTTTTTAATTTTTATATTCTTATATTATCCCCATACATTACACATCATTAGTTTTTGATGTGGTATTCCATGATTCATTTTTTCGTAAAACACCCAGTGCTCCCTGCAGTATGTGCCCTCCTTAATACCCATCTCTGGGCTAAACCATCTCCCCATGCTCCTCCCCTCTAAAACCCTCAGTTTGTTTCTCAGAGTCCATAGTCTCTCATGGTTCATCTCTCCCTCCAATTTCCCCCCAACTTCATTTTTGCCTTCCTTCTCCTTACACCTCCATGCTATTCCTTACACTTGTTACTGTTACTTCAGTTGGCTCTTGCGGACATTGCTGATATGAACATAGGGGTGCATGTGGCCCTTCTTTTCACTACATCAGTGTTTTTGGCATAAAACCCAGGAGTGCAATTGCTGGGTTATAGTGTAACTCTATATTTAATATTTTGAGGCACCTCCACAGTGTTTTCCAAACTGGCTGTGCCTACTTGCATCCCCACCAACAGTATAAGAGGGTTCCCCTTTCTCCACAAGTTCTCCAACATTTGTTGTTTCTTTCCCTGTCCATTTCTTGTCATTCTAACTGGTGTAATGTGGTATCTCAATGTGGTTTTGATTTGATTGTCCCTGATGGCTAGTGATGATGGACATTTATCTTGTGTCTGATAGTCATTTGTATATCATCTTCAGAGATGTGTCTGTTCATGTCTCCTGCCCATTTTTTTACTTGATTCTTTGTTTTTTTGGGTGTTGAGTTTGAGAAGTTCTTTATAGATCTTGGATACCAGCCCTTTCTCTGTAGTGTCATTTGCAAATATCTTCTCCCATTCGGTGGGTTGCCTCTTTGTTTTGTTGACTATTTCCTTGGCTGTGCAGAAGCTTTTTATTTTTATGAAGTCCCAGAAGTTCATTTTTGCTATTGTTTCATTAGCCTTTAGAGATGTATCTTGAAAAGGTTGCTGTGACCAATGTCAAAGACGTTCCTGCCTAGTTCTCCTCTAGGATTTTGATGGATGCCTGTCTCACATTGAGGTCTTTCATCCACTTTGAGTATATCTTTGTGTATGGTATTAGAGAATGGTCGAGTTTCATTCTTCTTCAGGTGGCTGTCCAATTTTCCCAGCACCATTTATTGAATAGAGTGTCTTTTTTCCATTGCATATTGTTTCCCGCTTTGTCAAAGAGTATTTTACCATAGAGTGGAGGGTCCATGTCTGGGCTCTCTATTCTGTTCCATTGGTGTACATGTTTGTATTTGTGCCAGTACCCTGCTGTCTTGGTGATCACAGCTTTGTAATACAGCTTGAAATTGGGCAACATGATGCCCCAATTTGTTTTTCTTTTTCAACATTTCCTTGGTGGTTCAGGGTCTTTTTGTATTCCATACAAATGTTAAGACTGTTTGTTCCAGCATTTTGAAATTGACATTGCATGACAATTTTGTTCGGGATGGCATTGAAGGTACAGATTGTTCTGGATAGCTTAGACATTTTAATAATGTTTATTTTTCTGATCCATGAGCATGGAATGTTTTGGGACCTTTTTGTGTCTTCTTCAAATTCTTTCATGAGTGTTCTGTAGAACCCAGATTATAGGTCCTTTACCTCTTTATGTTTATTCCAAGGTATCTTATGGTTTTGGGGCTATTGTAAATGGAATCGTTTTTGGAATTTCTCTTTCTATAGTTGCATTGTTACCGTATAGGAAATCAACTGATTTCTGGGCATTGATTTTGTATCCTGCCACAGTACTGAATTGCTGAGTTATAGTAATTTGGGAGTGGAGTCTTTTGGGTTTTCCCATAAAGTATCTTGCCATTTGTCAAAAGAGAGTTTGACTTATTCTTTGCCAATTTGAATACATTTTATTCCTTTTCGTTGTCTTTTTGCTGTTGCTAGGACTTCTAGTAATATGTTGAACAATAGTGGCAAGAGTGGGCATCCTTGTTCTGTTCCTGATCTTTTTTTTTAAAGATTTTATTTATTTATTTGAGAGAGAGAGAATGAGAGACAGAGAGCACGAGACGGAAGAGGGCAGAGGGAGAAGCAGACCCCCTGCTGAGCAGGGAGCCCGATGTGGGACTCGATCCCGGGACTCCAGGATCATGACCTGAGCCGAAGGCAGTCGCTTAACCAACTGAGCCACCCAGGCGCCCCTGTTCCTGATCTTAAGGGAAATGTTCAGAGCTTTTCCCCATTGAGGAGGGTACTCGCTGTGGACTTTTCATAAATGAATTTTATGAACTTGAGGAATGTTTCCTATATCCCTATAGTCTGAATGGTTTTAATTAGGAAGGGGTGCTGAATTTACTCAAATGCTTTTTCTGCATCAGTTGAGAGGACCACATGCTTCTTCTCTCTTCTCGTATTAATGTGTTCCAACACATCAATTGATTTCCCAATGTTGAACCACGCTGGCACCATGGGGATAAATGCCACTTGGTCGTGGTGGATGAACCTTCTAATGTATTGCTGAATCCTATTAGCTAGGATTTTGGAATCCATATTCATCAGGGATATCCATCTGAAATTCTCCTTTTTGATGGGGTCTTTGCCTGGTTTGGGGATCAAGGTAATCCTGGCCTCATTGAATGAGTCTGGAAGCTTTCCTTCTGGTTCTATGTTGAAACAGCTTCAGGAGAATAGGTATTATTTCTTCTTTGAATGTTTACAAGAATCCCTCAGGGAATCCATCAGGCCCTGGACTCTTGTTTTTTGGAAGGTTTTAGATCACTGTTTCAATCACGTTACTGGTGATTGTCCTATTTAGGTTGTCAATTTCTTCTTGTTTCAGTCTTGGCAGTTTCCAGGTTTCCAGGATGGCCTCCATTTCATCCAGATTGCTCAGTTTATTGGCATATAGTTGTTGATAAGAATTTCTAATAATTGTTTCTATTTCCTTGCTGTGAGTTTTTTCTCTCTCCTTTCATTCATAATTTTATTAATTTGGGTCCTTTCTCTTTTCTTTTGGATAAATCTGGCCAGTGGTTTATCAATTTTATTAGTTCTTGCAAAAAACCAGCTTCTAGTTTCATTAATCGAATCTACTGTGTTTCTGGTTTCTAATTCATTGATTTCTGTTCTAATTTTAATTATTTCTCTTCTAATCCGTGGCTTAGGCATCTTAGCCATCGTTCTTCAAGGTGTAGAGTTACTTGGTGAATTCGGGATTTTCTATTATTTTGAGTAAGGCTTGTATGGCTAAGTATTTCCCCCTGAGGACGGTCTTTGCAGTATCCCATAGGTTTTGGACCGATGTGTTTTCATTCTCTTTGGTTTCCATGAATTGTCTCACTTGTTCTTTGTTTTCCTGTTTGCCCCAAACATTCTTGAGCAGACTGCTTTTTCGTTTCCAAGTGTTTGAACATCTTCCAGTTTTTTTCTTGTGATTGAGTACCAGTTTTAAAGCATTATGGTCTGAGAATATGCAGGGAATAATCTCAATTGTTTGGTATTGGTTGAGACCTGATGTGTGAACCAGTATGTGGTCTATTCTGGAGAAAGTTCCTTGTGCGCTGGAGAAGAATGAGTATTCTGTTGTTTTAGGGTGCAATCCTCTGTATATATCTATGAGGTCCATCTGGTGCAGTGTGTCATTCAAAGCTCTTGTTTCTTTGTTGATTTTCTGCTTAGATGACCTGTCTATTGCTGACAGTGGAGTATTGAGGTCTCCGACAGTGAATATATAGTTATCAATATGACAGTTTAAGAGTTGACTTATGTAGATGGCTGATCCCATGTTGGGGGCATAGATGTTAACAGTTGTTAGATCTAGCTGCATAGACACTTTAGGAATGACGTAGTGTCCTTATGTGTCTCTAACTACAATCTTTAGTTTGAAATCCAATTTGTCTTATATACGAATTGTTACCCCAGCTTTCTTTTGAGGTCCGCTGGCATGGAAGATGGATCTCCATCCCTTCACTTTCAGTATGGGTGTATCTTTAGGTTCCAAATGCGTCTCTTGTAGACAGCATGTGGATGGGTCCCGTCTTTCTATCCAGTTTGCAACCCTATTCCATTTTATGGGAGCATTTAGGCCGTTCATGTGGAGAGTGATTATTGAAAGATGAGAATTTGTTGTCATCATGTTGCCCGTGAAGAACTTGTTTTTATAGATTGTCCCTGTACATTTCTGTTGTATATCAATCTTGGGGTCTTTCTCCTTTTATAGAACGCTGCTTAATATTTCTTGCAGGGCTGGCTTAGTGGTCACATATTCTTTCAGTTTCTGCCAGTCTTGAAAGCTCTGCATCTCTCCATCCATTCTAAATGACAGCCTTGGCAGATAAGGTATTCTTGGCTGCATATCCTTCTCATTAAGTATGCTGAATATGTCTTGCCAGCCCTTTTTGGCTTGCCAGGTCTCTGTGGATAGCTCTGATGTTATTCTGGTGTTCCTCCCTCTGTACATAAGTAATCTCTTTCCCCTAAATGCCCTTAAGATGGTTTCCTTGGTTCTAAGATTTGCAAGTTTTATTATTACATGCCGGGGTGTTGGCCTGTTTTCCTTGCTCTTGGGATGGGTCCTCTCTGCCTCTAAGACACGAATGTTTGTTTCATTCCCCAGATTAGGGAAGTTCTCACCTACGATTGGCTCAAGTATATCTTCTAGTCCTCTCTCTCTCTCCACCTCATCCGGGATTCTAATAATTCTGACATTTGAAGGCTTCATGGTGTCACTTATTTCTCTGATTCTATTTTCATGGGTTCTGAGTTGTTTTTCCCTGGCCTCTTTTCCCTTTTATGAGTTAACTTTTCTTCCACGTTGCTAATTCTTTCTTCTGCCTCACTTACCCTAGCTGTTAAATTATCTAGATTAGATTGGATCTCATTGATAGCAATTTGAAGTTCTGCCAGTCTAGTTTATATTTTTGCCCTTAGAGACTCTAAGTTGCCATTAATTGATTTCTCCATGCTAGCTATTGTCTTCACAATTGCTAGCCTGAATTCTATCTCCGACATATTGGTTATATCTGAATCCTTTTGTAAATCTGTGGCATAAGTCATAATCTCTGAGTCTTTCCTATTTTGGGTGCTCCTCCTCCTAGGCATTCTGTTGAGTGGTGGTTGAGGGAATGTACAGAGTCCAGATTACTGACCACAACCCAAGCAAGACGCACCTCTTTTATCAGGACCTTAGTGTTAGTGGCCTCTTATTTTCTCAGGCTGTCTTCTGAGGGAGAATACTCGCACATAGTTACACAGGCAACTCTATTTGGGCAGAGATGCCCTGCCCCCTGTGGCAGGGGATGGGCTCTGTGAAAACCGGTGTTTGGGGGCTTTTGTTCTCTGACAGCTTTCCACATCTCTGCATCTTTTCTGAGATTCAGAGTAGAAGAGACCATTTCCAATGCTCTGTCTCAGAGCAGAGAGATGGCAGTCTGTTCTTCAGTGAGCTCTCCAGGCCACACTCTCCCCATTTCTGTCACTGCTGCTATAACTTCAGCGTCCTGATTTGGGCATCCCTCAGCAATGCTCACAGTCCTCTAGGTTGGGTATGTCTCTGCTCTTTGTGCTTCTTAAACCACCTGCTGCTCCCAGTTAACATGCATGGCCCCACCGTTGCAATTTCTGTCAGTGGTGCTGCCCTAAAGTCCTTTCCCCAGTGCTATCGGTCTGGTAGTCTGTGCCTTGTCCCCAATGTAGGAGGCTATCCCTCACTTGCGGTGTTAGATCCCCATGGCCAGGCTCCCTCCCACTGCCATTTATCCTCCAATATCTGCAGGTGGAATCACCACTCCCAGATTCCTACCTCGAAAACAACCACCTGCTATGTTCTCTTTGAAGAGATCTAGATCTATCTTCTTACATCTAAAGTGATTTCCCGGGTGCTCAGAGTGGTCTGGTCGATATCCAGCTCAATTCCAGGGACAAGTTGGAATAGAGTCCCCTACTCCTCCACCATCTTTTCCCCTACCATGACTTGTAATTTTGATACTCACTGATTCAACCTCTTTAGTTATTATCGGATTGCTCAGATTTTGTATTTTTCATGATCTATTCTTGGTAGGTGGTACGTTCCTAGGAATTTAACCTTGTCTCAGTTATCGGATGTGCTGGCATAATTGTTTACAGGCGTCTCTTAGGATTCTTTGTTCCCCTTGTATCAGTTGTCATGTCTCCTCTCTCTTAATTTTAGTTGTACCCTTTTCTCCTTGATTTGTCCAGCTAAATCCTCCTCGAATTGGTTTATCTTTTTAAAAACTAAGTGTGACTTTTACTGATTTTTTCTATTGTCATTTTGTTTGTATTTCATTTATTTCTGCAATAATGTTTAATATTTCATCATATCAGCTGGTTTTGGATTTGGTTGTTCTTTTTCTAGTTCCCTAAAGTGTAAATTTTGATTGCTTTATTTAGGTCTTTTTAAATTTTTCTTAATATATGCATTTATCCCTATATTCTTCCCTCATAGAAATGCTCTGCTGCATCCCATAAGTTTCTTTTTTTCCCCTTTGTTCAAGATTCTTTCTGATTTTACTTTTGATTTCTCCTTTGATCCATTGCTTGTTCAGGAGTGTGTTATGTGATTTCCACCTGTTAGTATATGGCTTAGTTTTCCTTTTGTAAATGATTTTTATTCACACCATTGTGGACATGAATATACAAAATAGGATTTTAATCTTTTTAAATTAGTTAAGGCTTACCTTGTGGTCCAGCATATGATCTATGCTAGAGAATGTTAGGTCTGCACTTGACAAAAACTTGTATTATGGTGCTGACAGATGCAATCTTATGCATTTGTATTTTAGGTCCAGTTGGTCTACATTGCTCTTGAGGTCTGCTATTCCTTACCACCTTTCCATCTGGATGATCTGTCCATTGCTGAAATTGGGATACTGTAGTCTTCTACTGTTATTGTATTGCTGTCTATATCTCCCTTCAATTCTGTTAATATGATTCAAATATTTAGGTACTCCAATGTTGGCTGCACATATATTTACAATTCTTATATCTTCTTCATGAATTGATACTGTATCACTATCAAAGACCCATCTATATGATATAGGCACAGCCACTTCTTCTCTCTTTTGGTTACCATTTGCATGAAATATCTTTCCCATTCCTTCACTTCCAAGCTATGTGTATCTTTAAAGCTAAAGTGAATCTCTTATGGGCAACATATTGTTGGATCTTGTTTTTTTGTTGTTGTTTTGTTTTTTGTTGGTTTTTATCTTTTTGTCTTTTTTAATCCATTCAGTCACTCTGTTTCTACTGATAGGAGAAATTTGTGCTGATTCAATTAATTATTGATAGTTAAATGTTCCGTTTTGTTGGTTTCTGACTTGGATTCTTTTGTGCTTTTGTCCCTGTTTGGTGTTTTCTTCTGGGATTTACTTCCTTTAGTGGTATTCCTTACTTGCTTCCTGTCTTCTGTGTATCTACAATTTGTTTTTCTTGGTGGTTAACAATAAGACTTATAATGAAATTTCTATAGATACAAGGTCTGTTTTTATTTGATAACACTGCAACTTCAAGGGCATAGGAAACTACATTTTGCTTCACCTTCAGCCACGGCATCTCTTGTCACTTAATCACCTTTTATTCACCCATCTACCCTCTAACCTGCCTTCTAGCAACCACAGGTTTGTTCTCATATTTAAGAGTCTGGTTTTTTGTTAGTGTCTTATTCTTCATCTGCTTATTTGTTTCTTAACTTCCATAAAGGAGTGCAATCATATGGTATTTGTCTTTCTCTGACTGTCAGATCTCACTTAGCATTATACTCTATAGCTCCATCCTATATGTTGCAAATGGCAAGTTTTCATTCTTGTTTATGGCTAAGATTCCTTTGTACATATAGAGGAGAGGAAGATGGTGGTAGAGGAGGAGAACCCCAGTCTTCTCTTGAGCCATGAACACACCTGGATGATTATCAAATTATTGTAAACATGGCAGAAATTGACTTGAAGCCTACTGAATAAACTCCATAACTAAAGAGAAAAGTATGGAGATGTGGTGTAGGGAAGAAATAGATGGTGGTGCTGCAGAGGGGACAGAGCTGTGGTCAAAGAGAAAGGCACACGAGAGAGGAGCACACTAGGAACACCCAAGGAGAATGTTTCACCAAAGTCATTGGCTGGGAAAATGAGAAGTACTGAATTACATGAGGTCTTGCAACCAGAAGGGCTTAAAGCCTGGAGTTTTAAGGTCAGCAGGCTTGACTGACATAGAGCCCATAGATCACAGTCTTGCTCCTGGGGAGAACACAGGCAAACAACCAGGTACAGACAGCCTAGAAACAATGATCAGAGACAATGTCTGGGGACACAGTGGGGGATTTTTCGCTCTTCTTGGAGTGCATCCCTGATGGGCAGTGTTCATGGAGATGCCTCTATGGGGGCAAACGACACATTTGGCTCTCCCACCAGTAGCATAAATACCGAGCTACCAGCCAAAAGCAAGGCAGTGATGACATTGCCTGCCTTACTTGTAAATACCAAGCCCCAACCCCTGCAAACTTTTGGGACTGCCTTTCTTAGTCAAACTTGTTCAGTCCCAGTAGAGCAGACCCCTCCCTTAGAGGACCAGCACAAACCCCTGCCCACAACCTGTCTCTTGGCCTTAGAGTTCTGCAGGGCCTTTCTTCTGAGGAGTTGGTGTCATTTCACAGGCAGACCAGAGCCCACCAACCTAAAACTCAACATATTCAGGCCAGACACCAAACACAACCCACTGCAGGCAAGGAGAGCCTTTGCAGCTGACTGGCCTGAAGCATAGAGCAGCCATAACACAACAACAGAGTACCTGCCACACACACCTGAGACTCCCTGAAGCACCAGGCCCTGGGCACCACATGACCTCTTCTTCATAAAGCCTTTACTCTCAGGAGCAGGAAACATAATGGGCTTTTCTAATACAGAGAAGAAGACAGAGAGACAAAATGCAAAGACAGAGGAATCAATTTTATTCCAAATAAAAGAACAAGAAATGGTCATGGTCAGGAAATCTAAGTGAAACAGATATAAGTAACATGCATGATGGAGGATTTAAACATCAGCCAGGATACTCACTGGCCTTGAGAAAATACTAGAAGGCATCAGGGAAACCCTTACTGCACAGATAATAGAGATAAAAAACAATCTGAGATGAAGATATGGGAAACAGCCTGGATGCAATGAAGGGTAGGCTAGAAGAAGCCTACCCAAATAAACAAAATCACAAATGAGAATACTGAGGACCTAATTAGTAACCTAGAAGACAAAATAATGGAAAATAATAAAGCTAAACAAAAGAGAGAAGGAAGACTCATGAAACACGGGAATGGACTTAGGGAAATCACTGACTCCATCAAATGTAACAACATGCATATTGTACAGGACACAGAAGAGAGAGAAAAGAGGACAGAAAATTTATTTGAGGAAATCCTAGCTGAAAACTTCCCTAATCTGGGGGGAGAAACAGACATCCATAATTCAGGGATGGCTGCGAGAACTCCCATCAAAATCAACAGAAGCTGGCCAACACAAGACATAGTGTAATTAGATTTGCAAAATGTAGCGATAGAGAAAATATCTTAAAAGCAGGAAGACAAAAGAAGTCCTTAACTTACAAGGGAAGGCCCATACACTCACCACACATCTCTCCACAGAAAATTGGCAAGCTAGAAGACAATAGCATGATATATTCAAAGTGCTGATTCGAAAATCAATAGCCATGAACACTCTATCCAGCAAAGCTGTCATTCAGAATAGAAGGAAAGATGAAGAGTTTCCCAGACTTACAAAACCTAGAGGAATTAAGGATCAATAAATCAGCCCTAGAAGAAATATCAAAAGGCACTCTTTGCCTGAAAAGAGAAACCAAAACTGATTAGGACAAGAAAGAACATAGAAAATCTCCAGAAACAATGGCAAGATAACTAAATATGTATCTATCAGTAATTACGCTGACTATAAATGGACTAAATGCTTCAATCAAAAGACAAAGGGTGTCGGAATGGAAAAGAAACAAGACCCATCTCTATGGTGCCTATAAGACACTCATTTTAGACCTAAGGACACTTGTAGATGGAAAGGGAGGAGATGGAGAACAATTTGTCACGCAAATGGATGTCAAAAGAAAGCGAGAGTACTGATACCTTTCGCAGACAAACAAGACTTTAAACCAAAGACTGTAGCAAGAGATGAAGACAGGAACTATGTCATAATTAAGGGGTCTATCCAACAAGAAGATCTTAAAGTTGTTATGCCCGTATGGTGGAAGCACCCAAGTACATTGAACAGTTAATAACAAATGTAAAGAAACATAAAAGAAATAATAGGGGAACTTAACACCCTTCTCAAAGAAATGGGCAGATCACTTAAGCAGAAGATCCACAAGGAAACAAGGGCTTTGAACGATACATTGGATTAGAGGGACTTAACAAATATATTCAGAGCAGCTCACCCTAAAGCAGCAGAGCCCACATTCTTCGCAAGTGCACATGGAATATTCTCCAGAATAGATCACATATTGGGTCAAAAATCAGGTCTCAACTGGCACAACAAGATGGAGATCATACTCTGCTTGTTTTCAGACCACAGTGCTATGAAACTTAGTCAACCACAAGAAAAAAAAAATATATATATATTGGAAAGGTCACAGATACATGGAAGTTAAAGAACATCCTAGTAAAGAATGAATAGGTCAAGCAGGAAAGCAAAGAAGAAATTTAAAAAATACATGGACACAAATGAAAATGGAAACATGACGAACCCAAACCTTTGGGATGCAGCATGTGCAGTCCTAAGAAGGAAGAATATAGTGATACAGGCCTTCCTCAAGAAGCAGGAAAAGTCTCAAATACGCACCTAACTTTTCACCTGAAAGGAAGCCAAATCCAGCAGGACAAGAGAAATAATAAAGATTAGGGCAGAAATAAGTGATATAGTAACAACAACAAAACACAACAGTAGAGCAGATCAATGAAACCAGGAGCTGGTTCTTTGAAAAAAATTAAAAAGATAAAACCCCTAGCAAGATTTACCAAAAATAAAAGAGAAAGAACCCCCCCAAAAAATCACAAATGAGAGGGAACAAATAACAACCAACACACAGAGGTACAAACAACTATAAGAGAATATTGTGGAAATCTCTGTGGCAACAAATCGGAAACCTAGATGAAACTGATAAATTCCTAGAAACATGTAAACCACCAAAATTGAAACAGGAAGAAATATAAAACTTGAAGAAACCAATAACCAGGGAAGAAATTGAACCAGTACTTAAAAACAAAACAAAGACAAAAAAGCAAACCAACAACAAAAGTCCAGGGTCAGATGGCCTGACAAGTGAAGTGTACCAGATATTGAAAGAGGACTTAATACCTAATCTTCTCAAACTATTCCAAACAATAGAAACAATAGAAAATGAAGGAAACCTCCCAAATTCATTTCCAGATTTCAGCAATATCCTGATTCGAAAATCAAAAAAAGACACCACTGAAAAAGTAAACTACAAGCTAGTATCTTGGATGAACATAGATACAAAATTCTCAACAAAATACTAGCAAACAGAATGAAACAATCATTAAAAACAATTTGAAACGATTAAGTGAGCTTTGCTCCTAGGGTTCAAGGTTAGTTCAATATTTGCCAATCAATCAGTGTGACACATCACATCAATAAGATATATGATAAATAAACATTTGAGAAACAAGACAGAGAATTATAGGAGAAGAGAGGAAAAAATGAAATAAGAAGAAACCAGAGAGGGAGACAAACCATAAGGGGCTCTGAATCTCAGGAAATAAACTGAGAGTTGCCGGAATGGAGGGGGGTGGGAGGGATGGGGTGGTTAGGTGATGGACATTGGGGAGGGTAAGTGTTGCGGTGAGCACTGTGAATTGCATAAGACTGATGAATCACAAACCTGTACCCCTGAAACAAATAACACATTATATGTTAATAATAAAAAAAATATGATAATTTTAATTGATGAAGAAAAAAGCATTCGACAAAGTACAACAAGCACTTATGATAAGAACCCTCACCAAAGTTGGCTTAGAGGGAATATACCTTAGAATAACAAAGGCTATCTATGAAGAATCCACAGTGAACATTATATTCAATGCGGAAAAACGGAGAGCATGACCCCTTTGTTCAGGATCAATATGAAGATGTCAACTCTCACCACTGTTATTCAACATAGTATTGGATGTCCTAGCCACAGCAATCAGACAACAGAAGGAAATAAAGGCATACAAATCAGCAAGGAAGAACTCAAACCTTCACTATTTGCAGATGACATGATTCTATATAGAGAAAACCCTAAAGACTCAACCAAATAACTATCAGAACTGGTAAAGGAATTCAGTAAGATTGCAGAATACAAAATCAATGTGCAGAGATCTGTTGCTCACCTATACACTGACAATTAAGGAGCAGCAAGTGAAATTAAGAAATAATCCCATTTACAAAACTCCCAAAACCAATAAATACCTAGAAATGAACATAAACAGAGTTGAAAGACCTGTACTCTGAAAATTATAAAACACTGATGAAAGAAATTGCAGTCAACACAAAGAAGTGGAAAGCCATTCCATACTCATCTACCAGATACCAGATACAATATATTGTCAAAATATTCATATTACCCAGAGCAATTTGTGCATGTAATGCAATCCCTTTTGATATAAAAACAGTATGTTTCACTGAAGTTGAACAATTGATCGCATAATTAATACGGGAACACAAGGACCCCAAGGGTCAAAGCAATCTTGAAAACAAAACAAAACAATAGCACAACAAAGTAGGATGCATCATAATTCTGGACTTCAGGTTATATTAAGAGCAAGAGTAATCATACCAGTATGGTACTTGCTTCAGAATAGACATATCAATAACTGGAACAGAATAGAAATCACAGAAATAAACCCGCAATTATCTATGGTTAATTAATCTTTGAAAAAGGTAAAAAGGATACCCAGCAGGAAAAAGATAGCCGCTTTAATAAATGATGTTGAAAATTCACACAAAAGAATGAAAGTGGACCACCTTCTTTCACCACACAAAAAATAAACACAAAATTGATTAAAGATGCAAATGTGAGACCTGAAACCATAAAAATCCTAGAAGAGTGCACAGGAGGTAATGTCTCTGGCTTCAGCCAAAAGCAACAAATTTTTTCTAAATATGCCTCCTGAGGCAAGGGTAAAAAAGCAAAAATAAACTATTGGGACTTCATCAAGATAAAAAGCTTCTGCACAGAGAAGGAAATAATTGGCTGAACTAAAAGGCAACCTAAAGAATGGGAAAACATATTTGCCAATGACATATCCGATAAAGGGTTAGTATCCAGTATCTATAAAGAATTTATGAAACTCAACATTCCCAAACCAAATAACCCAGTTTAAAAATGGGCAAAAAATGAATAGACATTTTTTGAAAGAAGACATACAGATGGCCAACACACACGTTAAAGATGCCTAACATCACTCATAATCAGGGAAATGCAAATCAAAATTACAATGACATATCACCTCACACCTGTCAGTATGGCCAAAATTAAAAACATAAGAATCAGGAGGTTTGGCAAGGATGGCGAGCAAGGGGACCCCTCTTGCCCTGTTGGTGGGAATACAAACTGGTAGAGCCACTTTGGAATACAGTATGGAGATTCCTCAAAAAGTTAAAAACAGAACTACCCCATCATCCAGCAATTGTGGAATATTACTCTAAATAAAAGTGAATGAAATCCTGCTATTTGCAATGATGTGGATAGTAGTAGACGATGTTATGCTAAGCGAAATAAGCCTAGTGATTACAAGGAATAGTGCATTATATATTTGAAAATTGTCAAGAAAAGAGATCTTAAATATTTTCACCACAGCTAATAATTGGTCATTATATGACAAGATGGAGCTCCTAGCTAATGCTGTGGTGGTAAAATTTCTGTGATATATGTGTATCAAACACATAGTACATCTTGAACTGACACACTTATTATGTCAATTTTATCTCCCAAAAAAGCAGGCAAACAGTTTTTTGTGACATTAAAAAGAGGAAAATTGAAGACAAATTAAGGTTAAGGATATAGAAACAGTAACCAGAGACATCTCACCCAAGAAAGGACAAGAAAGAGACAGTTTTACTGTTGAATTTTATCAGACATTTAAAGAAGAATGAATGTGAATCCTACTCAAAGGCTTCCAAAAAATTGAAAAGGAGGGAACACTCCCAAACTCATTTATAAACAGCATTACTGGGATTACAGAAGGATATTACCATAAAAAGTTCATATATTGTTACCCCTGTCCAATTTGGGTTTAATAATTCTCAAAAATGCTAGATAATAGGCTTCAGCAGCACACTGAATGGATCATTTCTTCTGCTTGGCTTAGATTTAATTTGTTGTTCTTTCTCCAGTTCTTTAAGTTGTTTTAGGGATTTTTTTTATTTTTTTGAGTGAGGCTTGGATGGCTGTGTATTTCTGCCTTTGGACCACCTTGGCAGTATCCCATAGGTTTTGGACTGATGAGTTTTCATTCTAATTGCTTTCCATGAATTGTTTAAGTTCTTTATTTTCCTGGTTGACCCGAACCTTCTTAATCAGGATGGCCTTTAGCTTCCAAGTGTTTGAATTCCTTCCAATTTTTTTTTTCGTGCTTCAGTTCCAGATTCAAAGCACTGTGGTGTGAGAATATGCAGGGGATAATCTCAGTCTTTTGGTATTGGTTGAGACCTGATTGGTGTTGGTGGGAATGCAAGTTGGTACAGCCACTTTGGAAAACATTATGGAGGTTCCTCAGAAAGATAAAAAAAAGAGCTACCCTATGGCCCAGGAACTGCACTACTGGGCATTTACCCCCCAAATAGACATGTAGTGAAGAGAAGGGGCACATGCACCCCGATGTTCATAGCAGCAATGTCCACAATAGCCAAACTGGAAGGAGCCAAGATGTCATTCAACAGATGAGTGGATAAAGAAGATGTGGCCCAGATATACAATAGAATAATTACTCAGCCATGGGAATGAATGAATATCCAACATTTGTATCGACATGGTTGGAACTGGAGGGGCTATGCTAAGTGAAATAAGTCAGGCAGAGAAAGACAATTATCATATGGTTTCACATATCTGTGGAACATAAGGAATAGCATGGAGGACATTAGAAGAAGGAAGGGAAAAATGAAGGGGGAAGCCAGAGGGGGAGATGAACCATGAGAGACTACGAACTCTGTGAAACAATCTGTGGGTTTCAGAGGGGAGGGCAGAGGGGGTGGGTTTGCCTGGTGATGGTTCTTAAGGAGGGCATATATTGTGTAAAACACCGGGTGTTATATGCAAACAATGAATCATGGAACAGTATATCAAATTCTAATGATGAACTGTATAGTGAGTAACATAATTAAAAAAAAGTTTTATAATTCATGATCAACTGAGTTTATCTTTAGGATGTAGGCTCAATATATGCAAAATTAAAGATAAAATGATATCATCATCAAATATTAAAACAATACAGAAATATTCCAGGAAGTAAGAAAAACCTCAAACAAACTAGCCTCACAGCTAAAGGAGCTAGGAAAAAAAGAAAAAACCAAAGCCCAAAGCCAAAATAAGATTAGAGCAGAAAGAAATGACACAGAGACAAAAACAAAACAAAACAAAACAAAAAACAAACAACCCCCCCCAAGAAAAAAACCAATAAAACCAAGGCCTGATTCTTTGAAAAAGAATTAAAAATTATAGAGCTTTAGCCAGACTCAGCTAAAAAAGCTTTAGCCAGACTCAGCCTTTGTTTCTTGGGAGATTTTTGATTACTGATTCCATTTCTTTGCCAGTTATGGGTGTGGTCAGATTTTCTATTTCTTCCTGTTTCAGCTTTTGTAGTTTCTGGTTTTTGGAGTTGTCCATTTTTTCCCAGATTGGTAGGTTTGCTGGTGTATAATTTGTCATAGTAGTATAATTGTATTTCTGTGGTGTTAGTTGTGAGAGTTCCTCCTCCATTCGTGATTTTATTTATTTGGCTCCTTCCTCTTTCTTTTTGATAAGTCTGGCTGTGAGTTTGTCAATTGTAGTAATTTTTTCCAAGAACCAGTTCTTTAATCTAGTTCATTAATCTAGTCTACTATTTGTTTCTATACTGTTTACTTCTGCTATAATCAATCATCTTTATTATTTCCCTTCTTCCGCTGACTTTAGGTTTAATTTGTTTTTATTTTTCAACTCCTTCAGGTGTGAGGTTAGGTGATATACTGAGACTTTTCTTGCTTATTGAGGATGGCTTGTATTGCTATATACTTCTCTCTTAGGACTGCCTTTGCTGCATCCCAAAGCTTTTAAGGTGCCATAAATGAATGACGACACATTCATTCTTTAGTAGGATGTAATTGTGGTCTTTCTAATTTTTTTCTGTGCTTGACTTTACGTTTCATAGCATTGTGGTCAGAAACTGCATAGTATGACCACTATCATTTTGTACTTGCTGAGTCCTGATTTGTGACTGAGTATGTGATCCATTGTGGAGAATATTCCATGTACAGTCAAGAAGAATATGGATTGTGCTCTTTAGAATGAAATGCTCTGAATGGATCTGTTAAGTTAAACTGGTCAAGTGCGACCCTTGTTTTCTTGTTGATCTTCGTCTTAGATGATCTGTCCATTGCTGTGAGTGGGGTGTTAAAGTCCTCTATTATTACTGTATTAATATCAGTGAGTTTACTTATGTTTGTTATTCATAATTTATCTATTTGGCAGCTCCCAAGTTGGATCATAAACGTTTACCATCGATAGATATTTTTCTTGAATAGACCCATTTATTTTGATTCAGGTCTTTTCTTTGGTTTTAAATGTTGAGAGGGAGACAAACCATGAGAAACTCTGGACTCCACGAAATAAACCGAGTGTTACAGAAGGGGGAAGGTGGGGGTGGGGTAACCAGGTGATGGGTGTTAAGGAGGGCGCGTGTGGTGATGAGCACTGCATATGATATGCAACTAATGAATCATTAAACACTACATCAAAAACTAATGATGTAGTATATGTTGGTTAATTGAACATAATAATAATAATAATAATAATAATAATAATAATAATAATAGTAATAATAAAATAAATGGCTCTAAGATACAGAATCAATCAATCAATCAATCAATCTAGTTTGTCTGATATAAGCATGGCTACTCTGGCCTTCTTTTGACATCCATTAGCATGACTGATGTTTCTGCATCCCCCCACTTTCCAACTGCAGGGGCCATTAGGTCTAAAATGTGTTTCTAGTACACATGATATAGAAAAGTTTCGTTTTTTTTTAATTTTTATCCATTGAGACACCCTATATAATTTGATGAGAGCATTTAGTTCATTTACATTTGGAGTTATTGTTGAAAGCAAGAATTCAGTGCCATTGTATTACCTCTAAAGTCATGGTTTCTGGAGATTGGCTCTGTTGCTTCTCGGCATTTGTTGCTTTGGGTTTTTCTTTCCCACTCAAAGGGTGCCCTTAAATATTTCTTGTAGACCTGGGTAGCCGTCATACATTCCTGCAGTTTTTGTTTATCTGGCAACGTTTTCTTCTCCTATTCTTAATGACAGCCTTGCTGGATAAATTATTCTTGGGTGTGTATGTTTCCCATTCAGAAAGTTGAATGTATCATGCCAGTCAACTTTGGCTTGCCAGGTGTCTGTGGAGAGATCTACCGTGAACCTGATTTGCCTTGCCTTGTAGGTTAGGGGTTCCTTTTTCCTTGCTGCTTTCGGGATTCTTATTTTTGTATTGTTCAAATTTTACTGTGATAAGTGTTGGTGTTGGCCAGCTTTTGTTGAATTTGATGGGTGTTCTCTGTGCTTCCTGGATTTGGATGATTGTTTCCTTCCCATAATTAGGGAAGTTTGAAGCTATAAGTAGCTCAAATAAACCTTCTGGCCCTTTTCCCTCTCTTCTTTTGCGACTCCCATGATATAATTGTTATGCTATAAATAGTCGTTGAGTTCCCTACATCTACATTCGTGATCCAATACTTTTCTTTCCCTCTTCTTTTCAGCTTCATTCTTGTCCAAAATTTTAGCCTCTGTATCACTGGTTTGGTCCTCTGCTTCATTCAACTTCATTCTCATGACGTCCAGTTGGTTTTGCATTACAGATACAGCATTTTTAATTTTGGCCTGATTAGATTTTACTTCTTTTATGTCTGTACTAAGGGATTCTCTAGTGTCTCCAATGCTTTTCTCAAGCCCAGCTAGTATCCTTATAATTATTGTTTTATATTCTGCTTCAGACTTATTACTTATATCTCTTTTGCTTAGAAGCCTGGCTGTGACACCTTCCTGTTCTTTTTTGGGGGTGCATCCCTCCATTTTGTCAGTTTGACATAAGGCCACGTTTTTTGATTTTGTGTGTGCGGAAAGCCTGTTACATTTCCTGCTCCTAAGAGCAATACCTGTATTAGCAAGAAGTTCTATATTGTCTTGAGCCTGGTGCATCAGGAAGTGTTTCAGAGTGTGCACTCTTCTGCTGTGTTTTGGTTTGTCTTTCCCCCAGGTCTAGCCTCTATGAAGTTTCTCCTTGCCTGCAGTGGAGAGTTTTGACCTTCTCCAGTGTTTGGCAAATTTTGAATAGGTGTGTTTTGGTCCAGTTGTTAAAAGAAACTAGATCCTGTTTCCCCTTGAGCTGTTTTCAGTAAGGTGCAACAACCAACTCAGAGAGTGAAGAAACTTGTTCCAAACAAAAGAACATCTAAATATCCAAAACAGGGCGCCTGGGTGGCTCAGTCAGTTGAGCGACTGCCTTTGGCTCAGGTCATGATCCCAGGGTCCTGGGATCAAGTCCCACATCGGGCTCCCTGCTCTGCGGGGAGCCTGCTTCTCCCTCTCCCACTCCCCCTGCTTGTGTTCCCTCTCTCGCTGTGTCTCTCTCTGTCAAATAAATAAATAAAAGCTTTTAAAAAAATAAATAAATAAATATCCAAAACAGATCTTAAGGAAACATAGATACATGATTTACCTGATAGAGAATTCAAAATAACTATCAAGAACATGCTTACCAAAGTCAGGATAGCAATGCCTGAAAAAGATGGAATTTGGAGAAAGAGATAAAAATATTAAAAAGTACTGAGCCGAAATCACAAAGATGACTGGGGATAGAGAACATGGCACCACCATTTACATTCCAACATTGGTTCTGAAAGCTTCAGGGAGCAAAACATCACCACACAGTGCAATCCAGAGCATCTTAGGCTGAGCCCGGCCCCTTGGCAAGGTAGGTGCATTTCCACTAGTGAAAGGTCACCTGAGAATCAGGTCAACTGGCCCTTCCCCCAAAGAAAGAGCATTTCCGCTGGTGCAAGGACATCTGAGAATCACTGCAACAGGGCCCTCTCCCAGAAGATTATCAGGTACAACTGGCTAGCAACAAGTGTCTACTACCACTGATCATATAGAACCGCAAATATTCAGCTCTTAGGGAATGCATTTGTTGGGGGGGCGTGTTATTCCCTAGTCTTTCAGTTTTTTTCCCCCAGCTATTTTCTCATTTTATCATTCCTTTCTTAGTCTCTCCACTCTTTCCTTATTCTTTTTTTTAACTTTAATGTGGTATATGTATATTAAATATTTTGCTTTCTTTTCCTTTTATTATGTATGATATATATATTTCCTTTTGGTTTATTATATATACTATAAAATATAATATAATATAATGTAATAATATAATACAATGTAATAATATAATATCATATAAATAAAATATAATATAACATAATACCATATAATATATTATATTATATATAACATATGTAAACATATATACATATATATGCTTTCCTTTCTTTCCTAATTTTGGGCCTAGTTTCTTTTAACTAGCAGACCAAAGTACACCCAGAATCTAGTTTTTATTTTCAACTGTTTTGTTTCTTGTTTGAGTTTTTTCTTAGTTTGTTTTTTTTCTTCCTGGTTTGTTTTTTTTTTCTGTTGTTTTGTTCTCCTGGCTTCTTTTGTTCTCTGTTGTTGTTCTTATTCTTGCCTTTTCCCTTTCTTTCTTTTATTCTCTTGTGGACAAAATTGTGAGTTGGAGAAATTCACCCCCCCCCCAAAAGGATGTCATAGTCACAGCCAGGGATTTAGTCAATATGGATATAAGTAAGATGTCTGAACTCGAATTCAAAAACCTATTATAAAGGTCCTAGCTGGGCATGAAAAAAACATAGAAACACTAGAGAACTCAAACTATATGAATAAAAGTACTAAAAGCTAATCAGGGTGAAGTTTAAAACGCTTTAATGAGATGCTGTCAAAAATGGAGGCTCTAACAGCGAGGATAAACAAGGCAGAAGAGTGGGTCAGTGATGTTGAAGACAACATGACGGAAAATAAGGGAGCTGAAAAGAAGAGAGAAAAACAACTACTGTATCACAAAGGGAGACTCTGAGAATTCAGCGGTTCTATAAAGTGAAATAATATTCAGATAATAGAGGTCTTAGAACATGAAGAAAAGGAGAGTGGTCAGAAGGTTTATTTGAACAAATTAGAGCTGAGAACATCCCTAATCTAGGGAAGGAAACAGATATTCATGTCCCGGAGGCACAGAGAACTCCACTCAAATTCAGTAAAATAGGTCAACACCTCGAAATATAATATTAAAGCTTGCAAATTTCAGAGATAAAGAGAAAATCCTGAAAGCAGCTTGGGTCAAGGGGTCCTTAAAATACAAGGGAAGATACCTAAGGATGGCAGCAGATCTGTCCACAAAGGCCTGATGGGTCAGGAAAGGACTGGCATGATAGACTTAACATGCCAAAAGTGAAACATAAATGCATCCAAGAATACTTTAACAAGTACGCTCTAATTCAGGATAGAAGACATAAAAATTTCTAGGATAAACAAAAATTAAAGGATTTGTGGACACTAAGCCAGAGCTTCAAAAATATTAAAGGGGATCCTTTGAGCAAACAGAGAGTCCAAAATAACAGAAACAGAAAGGAAAACAGACAATATACACGAACGGCAACTTTCCAGGCACTAGAATGGCACTAAATTCATATGCTTCAATAATTGCACTGAATGTAAATGTACTAAATGGTCCAATCAAAAGACATAGGTATCAGATTGGATAAAAAACAAAATGACCCATTGATATGCTGCTTACAAGAGATGAATTGTAGACACACAGACACATCTAGATTGAAATTGAGTGGGTGGAGAACCATTTATCATACTAATGGACATCAAAATAAAGCTGGAGTAGACATCCTTACATTGGACAAACTAGATTTTAAATGAAAGATTGTAATAAGAGATGAAGAAGGATGCTATATCCTAATAAAAGTGTCTATCAACAAGAGGATTAAAAACTGTAAATATTTATGCTCCTAAATTGGGGGCAGCCATTAATAACAAATGGAAAGAACCTCGTTGAAAATAAAACAATAATAAGGGGTATTTGGGTGGCTCAGGCGGTTAAGCATCTGCCAGGGTCATAGGATCCAGCCCCATATTGGCCTTCCTGCTCAGTGAGGAGCTTGCTTCTCCCTCCACTATGCTGCTCCCTTTGCTTCTACTTTCTCGCTCTAATAAATCAATAAAATCTTTAAAAAAATAATACAGTAATAATAGGGGAATTTAACACCCCACTTACAGGAATGGATGGATCATCTAAACATAAGATCAACAAGGAAACAGGGCTTTGAATGACCAGACAGGCTTCACAGATATATTCAGCGGACTTCTTCCTAAAGTAGCAGAACACACATTCTTCTTCAATGCATAAGGAACAATCTACAGAGTAGATCCCATACTGGATCACAATCACAATCAGGTCTCAACTGGTATAAAAAGAGTGAGTTTATTTCATGGATATTTTCAGAACACCATGCTTTAAAACATTAACTTATTTACAGAGGAAAAGAAATTGGAAGGACCACAAATACATAGAGGTTAAAGAGCCTCCTCAGTATCATGGAAGCCATATACAAAAATGACACAGTGAATATCATCCTCAACAGGGAGAACCTGAGAGCTTGTCAACTAAGGTCAGGAACATGACAAGGATGTCCACTCACCACGGTTGTTCAATACAAGAGTGGAAGTCCAAGCCTCAGAATCAGACAACAAA
>NC_058420.1:2029927-2031806 GCF_002201575.2 Neomonachus schauinslandi
GATATTCGGGAGGATAGACGGCAGGGGAGGGGCCTCCGGCGGCCGCTTCTGGCAAGTGATAGAGCCGCGGAGCACAACATCGGAACTTTTAAAAGTCTGCTCCACTGAGGGACGTCACTGTGGTGGATAAGCGGGGGTGGAACCCTCCGGAACAGTGTGGTCTCAGGACCCACGGGTCACAGAAAGACCGAGGGTGCCTGAGTGTGGCAGAGCTCCCAAGTATCAGAGCAGGGAAGCCGGCTGCAGAGGCGGAGCCCAGGCGCGGGCTCTCAGCTCAGGGTTGCCATAAACCATGATCCGTGGGACAGTCGGGCCACTGCTCCTCCAGCAGGGACCCAACAAGCGGCAGATCCGAGGAGACTCACCTTCCTTCCCCGGGAGGAGCCGTGTGGGAGGGCGCCGCAGGGATCTGCTGGGTTTGGAGACTCCACCCAGGATCAGGTGCCAGAGATAGAAATGCACGGTCACAGGTGAGCACGGAGTGCGGCTGGAGACCGGAGAGACGGGAGTGACTGACGGCTTTTCTCTGGGGGCTCACTGAGAAGCGGGGCCCCAAGTTCTCGGCTCCTCCACGGCGGAGATTGGGAGGCCGCCATTTTCACTCTCTGCCTCCAAAGCTGTACGGAAAGCTCCCAGGGAACAAAAGCCCTGGAGAGCAAACCTGAGCAGATTACTTAGCTGGGAGGGGGCAAGGGCGGGGCAATTCTGCCTCCGGTAAAGACATTTGGAAACCACGGCAACAGGCCCCTCCCGAGAAGATCAGCGAGAACAGCCAGCCAAGACCAACTTTACCCATCAATGAGAATGGCAGACCTCCAGCTCTAGGGGACTACTGCACATAGAATTCATGGCTTTTTTACCATGATTCTGTAGTCTTTCAAAGTTAATTTTTTTTTTAACTGTCTTTTTTCTTTTTTTTTTTTGAATTTTTCTTTTTCCCTTTTTCAACTAACATCTTATCAATACCTTTAAAAAAAACATTTTTATTTTTCATTTTTAGAGTCATATTCTATCCCTTCATAGTAGTTACCCGTATTTTTGGCTTATATATATATAAGTTGTTCTCTCTTTAAAATTTTGAGATAGTTTCTTCTAACAGATCAAAATATACCCTAAATCTCTAGTATATGGTGTTTTCTATTCCCCTGCCTGATCACATCTTCTCCTTTTTTTTTTTCTTTTTTTAAATCCTCTTCTTTCTTCAAACAACTTCTTATCAATTCCTTTTATAAAATTTTTTATAATTTCCATCTTTACAGTCATATTCCATCCCTTCATCATATCAACCCTTATTTTTGTACATATATAAGTTTTTCTTTCTTTAAAATTTTGGGAGGCACTTTCTTCTAAAACACCAAAATACACCCCAAATCTAGTGTGTGGCACTGATCTATATACCAGCCTGATCATATTTGATCACATTCTGTTTTCTTTGTTGTTGTTGTTTTGTTTTGTTTGTTTTTGTTTTTATCTTTATCTTTTTCTTTTTTTCTTTTTCTTTTTTCTCTCTTTCCCTTTCTTTTCCCACTGCTTCAGGTTTTTTCTTATTTCTTTAGCGTATATTTTCTGGGGACGTTGTTACTCTGCTAGCATTTTGCTCTCTCATTAATCTATTCTCCTCTGCACAAAATGACAAGACGGAAAAAATCATCTCAACAAAAAGAACAAGAGGTAGCACCGACTGCCAGGGCCCTACTCAATATGGACATTAGTACAATGTCAGATATTCAGTTCAGAATCATCACTTTAAAGATACTAGCTGGGCTTGAAAAAAATATGGAAGTTATTAGAGAAACCCTTTCTGGAGAAGTAAAAGAACTAAAATCCAACCAAGTAGAAATCAAAAAGGCTATTAATGAGGTGCAATCAAAAATGGGGG
>NC_058420.1:2032206-2050447 GCF_002201575.2 Neomonachus schauinslandi
TATATATATAAGTTGTTCTCTCTTTAAAATTTTGAGATAGTTTCTTCTAACAGATCAAAATATACCCTAAATCTCTAGTATATGGTGTTTTCTATTCCCCTGCCTGATCACATCCTCTCCCTTTTTTTTTCTTTTTTTAAATCCTCTTCTTTCTTTTTTCAAACAACTTCTTATCAATTCCTTTTATAAAATTTTTTATAATTTCCATCTTTACAGTCATATTCCATCCCTTCATCATATCAACCCTTATTTTTGTACATATATAAGTTTTTCTTTCTTTAAAATTTTGGGAGGCACTTTCTTCTAAAACACCAAAATACACCCCAAATCTAGTGTGTGGCACTGATCTATATACCAGCCTGATCATATTTGATCACATTCTGTTTTCTTTGTTGTTGTTGTTTTGTTTTGTTTGTTTTTGTTTTTATCTTTATCTTTTTCTTTTTTTCTTTTTCTTTTTTCTCTCTTTCCCTTTCTTTTCCCACTGCTTCAGGTTTTTTCTTATTTCTTTAGCGTATATTTTCTGGGGACGTTGTTACTCTGCTAGCATTTTGCTCTCTCATTAATCTATTCTCCTCTGCACAAAATGACAAGACGGAAAAAATCATCTCA
Source organism: Neomonachus schauinslandi (assembly GCF_002201575.2). Taxonomy (NCBI): domain Eukaryota; kingdom Metazoa; phylum Chordata; class Mammalia; order Carnivora; family Phocidae; genus Neomonachus; species Neomonachus schauinslandi. Next base: position 2,032,819 of record NC_058420.1, read on the forward strand.
ACAAAAAGAACAAGAGGTAGCACCGACTGCCAGGGCCCTACTCAATATGGACATTAGTACAATGTCAGATATTCAGTTCAGAATCATCACTTTAAAGATACTAGCTGGGCTTGAAAAAAATATGGAAGTTATTAGAGAAACCCTTTCTGGAGAAGTAAAAGAACTAAAATCCAACCAAGTAGAAATCAAAAAGGCTATTAATGAGGTGCAATCAAAAATGGGGGTGCTAACTGCTAGAATAAATGAGGCAGAAGAGAGAATCAGTAATATAGAAGATGAAATGATGGAAAATAAAGAAGCTGAGAAAAAGAGAGATAAACAACTACTGGATCATGAGGGCAAAATTCGAGAGATAAGCGGTACCATAAGACAAAACAACATTAGAATAATTGGGATCCCAGAAGAAGAAGAAAGAGAGAGAGGGGCAGAAGGTAAAATGGAGCAAATTATAGCAGAGAACTTCCCTAATTTGGGGAAGGAAACAGGCATCAAAATCCAGGAAGCACAGAGAACCCTTCTCAAAATCAATAAAAATAGGTCAACACCCCGACATCTAATAGTAAAACTTACGAGTCTCATAGACAAAGAGAAAATCCTGAAAGCAGCTCGGGAGAAGAGATATGTAACCTACAAGGGTAGAAACATCAGACTGGCAACAGACCTATCCACAGAGACCTAGCAGGCCAGAAAGGACTGGCAGGATATATTCAGAGCACTAAATGAGAAAAATATGCAGCCAAGAATACTATATCCAGCTAGGCTGTCATTGAAAATAGAAGGAGAGATAAAAAGCTTCCAGGACAAACAAAAACTAAAGGAATATGCAAACACAAAACCAGCCCTACAGGAAATCTTGAACGGGGTCCTCTAAGCAAAGAAAGAGCCTAAAAGCAACATAGACCAGAAAGGAACACAGACAATATACGGTAACAGTCACCTTACAGGCAATACAATGGCACTAAATTCCTATCTTTCAATAGTTACCCTGTATGTAAATGGGCTCAATGCCCCAATCAAAAGACACAGGCTATCAGACTGGATTAAAAAACAAGACCCATCGATATGCTGTCTGCAAGAGACTCATTTTCGACCCAAAGACAGCCCCAGATTGAAAGTGAGGGGGTGGAAAACAATTTACCATGCTAATGGACACCAAAAGAAAGCCGAGGTGGCAATCCTTATATCAGACAAATTAGATTTTAAAACAAAGACTATAATAAGAGATGAGGAAGGACACTATATCCTACTTAAAGGATCTATCCAACAAGAAGATGTAACAATTGTAAATATCTATGCCCCTAACATGGGAGCAGTCAATTATATAAGGAATTAATAACAAAAGCAAAGAAACACATCGACAACAATACAATAATAGTGGGGGACTTTAACGCCCCCCTCACTGAAATGGACAGATCATCTAAGCAAAAGATCAACAAGGAAATAAAGACTTTAAATGACACACTGGACCAAATGGACTTCACAGACATATTCAGAACATTCCACCCCAAAGCAACGGAATACACATTCTTCTCTAGTGCCCATGGAACATTCTCCAGAATAGATCACATGGTAGGTCATAAATCAGGTCTCAACCGGTACCAAAAGATTGGAATCATTCCCTACCTATTTTCAGACCACAATGCTTTGAAACTAGAGCTCAATCACAAGACAAAAGTCAGAAAGAACTCAAATACATGGAGGCTAAAGAGCAGCCTACTGAAGAACGGATGGGTCAACCAGGAAATTAAAGAAGAATTAAAAAAATACATGGAAACCAATGAAAATGAAAACACAACTATTCAAAATCTTTGGGATGCAGCAAAGGCAGTCCTAAGAGGAAAGTATATAGCAATACAAGCCTTTCTCAAGAAGCAAGAAAGGTCTCAAGTACACAGCCTAACCCTACACCTAAAGGAGCTGGAGAAACAACAGCAAATAAAGCCTAAACCCAGCAGGAGAAGAGAAATAATAAAGATCAGAGCAGAAATCAATGAAATAGAAACTAAAAGAACAGTAGAACAGATCAATGAAACTAGGAGCTGGTTCTTTGAAAGAGTTAACAAGATTCATAAACCCCCGGCTAAACATATCAAAAAGAGAAGAGAAATGACCCAAATCAACAAAATCATGAATGAAAGAGGAGAGATCACAACCAACACCAAAGAAATACAAACAATTATAAGAACATATTATGAGCAACTCTATGCCAGCAAATTAAATAACCTGGAAGAAATGGATGCATTCCTAGAGACGTACCAACTACCAAAACTGAACCAGATGAAATAGAAAACCTGAACAGACCTATATCCACTAAGGAAATTGAAGCAGTCATCAAAAATCTCCCAAAAAACAAAAGCCCAGGGCCAGATGGCTTCCCAGGGGAATTCTACCAAACATTTCAAGAAGAATTAATACCTATTCTTCTGAAACTGTTCCAAAAAATAGAAATGGAAGGAAAACTTCCAACCTCATTTTATGAGGCCAGCATTACCTTGATCCCAAAACCAGACAAAGACCCCATCAAAAAGGAGAATTAGAGACCAATATCCCTGATGAACATGGATGCAAAAATTCTCACCAAAATACTAGCCAATAGGATCCAACAGTACATTGAAAGGATTATTCCCCATGACCAAGTGGGATTTATCCCTGGGCTGCAAGGTTGGTTCAACATCCACAAATCAATCAATGTGATACAGCACATTAATAAAAGAAAGAACAAGAATCATATGATCCTCTCAATAGATGCAGAAAAAGCATTTGACAAAGTAGAGAATCCTTTCTTGATCAAAATCCTTCAGAGTAGAGGGATAGAGGGTACATACCTCAATATCATAAAAGCCATCTATGAAAAACCTACAGCGAATATCATTCTCAATGGGGGAAAACTGAGAGCTTTCTCCCTAAGGTCAGGAACGCGGCAGGGATGTCCACTATCACCACTGCTATTCAACATAGTATTGGAAGTCCTAGCCACAGCAATCAGATAACAAAAAGAAATCAAAGGCATCCAAATTGGCAAAGAAGAAGTCAAACTCTCACTCTTTGCAGATGATATGATACTTTATGTGGAAAACCCAAAAGACTCCACCCCAAAACTCCTAGAACTCATACAGGAATTCAGTAAAGTGGCAGGATATAAAATCAATGCACAGAAGTCAGTGGCATTCCTATACAGCAACAACAAGACAGAAGAAAGAGAAATTAAGGATTCGATCCCATTTACAATTGCACCCAAAACCATAAGATACCTAGGAATTAATGTAACAAAAGAGACAAAGGATCTGTACTCAGAAAACTATAAAATACTCATGAAAGAAATTGAGGAAGACACAAAGAAATGGAAAAACGTTCCATGCTCATGGATTGGAAGAACAAATATTGTGAAGATGTCAGTGCTACCTAGAGCAATCTACACATTCAATGCAATCCCCATCAAAATACCATCCACTTTTTTCAAAGAAATGGAACAAATAATCCTAAAATTTGTATGGAACCAGAAAAGATCCCGCATAGCCGAGGAATATTCAAAAAGAAAAGCAAAGCCGGCGGCATCACAATTCCGGACTTCCAGCTCTATTACAAAGCTGTCATCATCAAGACAGCATGGTACTGGCACAAAAACAGACACATAGATCAATGGAACAGAATAGAGAGCCCAGAAATGGACCCTCAACTCTATGGTCAACTCATCTTTGACAAAGCAGGAAAGAATTTCCAATGGATAAAAGACAGTCTCTTCAACAAATGGTGTTGGGAAAATTGGATAGCCACATGCAGAAGAATGAAACTGGACCATTTCCTTACACCACACACAAAAATAGACTCCAAATGGTTGAAAGACCTCAATGTGGGACAGGCGTCCATCAAAATCCTAAAGGAGAACAGAGGCAGCAACCTTTTGACCTCAGCCAAAGCAACTTCTTCCTAGAAACATTGCCAAAGGCAAGGGAAGCAAGGGCAAAAATGAACAATTGGGACTTCATCAAGATAAAAAGGTTTTGCAAAGCAAAGGAAACAGTCAACAAAACCAAAAGACAACCGACAGAATGGGAGAAGATATTTGCAAATGACATATAAGATAAAGGGCTAGTATCCAAAATCTATAAAGAACTCATCAAACTCAACACCCAAAGAACAAAGAATCCAATCAAGAAATGGGCAGAAGAGATGAACAGACAGTTTCCCAAAGAAGTCATCCAAATGTCCAACAGACACATGAAAAAGTCCTCAATATCGCTCGGCATCAGGGAAATCCAAATCAAAACCTCAATGAGATACCACCTCACACCAGTCAGAATGTCTAAAATTAACAAGTCAGGAAATGACAGATGTTGGCGGGGATGTGGAGAAAGGGGAACCCTCCTACACTGTTGGTGGGAACGGAAGCTGGTGCAGCCACTCTGGAAAACTGTATGGAGGTTCCTCAAAAAGTTGAAAATAGAGCTACCATATGATCCAGCAATTGCAGTACTGGGTATTTACCCCAAAGATACAAAAGTAGGGATCCGAAGGGGTACGTGCACCCCGATGTTTCTAGCAGCAATGTCCACAATAGCCAAACTGTGGTAATAGCCAAGATGTCCATCAACAGATGAATGGATAAAGAAGAAGTGGTATATATTTACAATGGAATATTATGCAGGCATCAAAAGGAATGAGATCTTGCCATTTGCAACGATGTGGATGGAACTGGAGGGTATTATGTTGAGTGAAATAAGTCAAACAAAGAAAGACATGTATCATATGATCTCACTGATATGAGGAATTCTTAATCTCAGGAAACAAACTGAGGGTTGCTGGAGTGGGGCGTGTGGTGGGAAGGATGGGGTGACTGGGTGATAGACACTGGGGAGGGTATGTGCTCTGGTAAGCGCTGTGAATTGTGCAAGACTGTTGAATCTCAGATCTGTACCTCTGAAACAAATAATGCAATATATGTTAAGGAAAAAAAAAAGAAGAAGAAGAAAGTAGTGGGAGGGGAAGAATGAAGCGGGGGAAATCGGAGGGGTAGATGAACCATGAGAGACGATGGACTCTGAAAAACAAACAGGGTTCTAGAGGGGAGGGAGGTGGGAGGATGGGTTAGACTGGTGGTGGGTATTGAGGAGGGCACATTCTGCATGGAGCACTGGGTGTTATGCACAAACAATGAATCATGGAACACTTCATCTAAAACTAATGATGTAATGTATGGGGATTTACATAAGAATAAAAAAAAAAGAAGTAAAAGACATTGAAATGGGAAAGGAAGAAATGAAATTCTCACTCTTTGCAGATGACATGATACTCTACATAGAAAACCCAAAGACTGCAAACAAAAATGATACAGGAACTAGAATGATGCAGGAATTCAGCAATGCTGCAGGATATATAATCAACATTCAGAAGTTAGGTATATTTCTATACAGTAACAACTGGGCAGAGGAAAGAGAAATTAAAGAATCAATCCCATTTCCAATGGCACCAAAAATGATAAGATACCAAGGAATAGGCCTAACCAAAGAGGTAAAGGATCTGTACTCTGAAAACTATAGAACATTTATGACAGACTGAGGGAGACACAAAGGAATGGAAAATCATTTCCTGCTCACGGACTGGAAGAGCAAATATTGTTAAAATGTCTATACTACCCAAAGCCATCTAGACCTTCAATGTCATCCCTATCAAAATATCATCAACATTTATCACAGAGCTTGAACAAACAATACTAAAATTTGTTTGGAACCAGAAAAGATTCCAGACATCAAAAGTGATGGTGAAAAAGGAAACGAAAGCTTGAGGCACCACAATCCCAGTGTTCAAGCTGTATGACAAGACTGTCATCAGCAAGACAGTATGGTACTGGCACAAAACAGGCACATAAATCAATGTAACTGAGAGAAAACCCAGAAATTGACCTTTAACTCTATGGCCAACTAATCTTTCACAAAGCAGGAAAGACTATCCAACAGAAAAAGACAGTCTGTTCAAGAAATGCTCATGGGAAAACTGGACAACAACATGAAGAAGAATGACACTGGACCACTTTCTTACACTATACACAAAGATTCACTCCAAATGGATGAGAGACCTAAATGTCAGTCTGGAACCCATCAAAATCCTAGAGAAGAACAAAGGCAGTGGCCTCTTTGACCAAGGCCATAGCAACTTCTTGCTAACACATCTCCAGAATCAAGGGAAACAAAAGTGAAAAGGAACTATTGGGATGTTAGACAGTAACAAGCTTTTCATAGCAAAGGAAACACTCAACAAAACTAAAAGGCTACCTATGGAATGGGAAAAGATATTTTCAAATGTCTGATAGGTAAAAGGCTAGCATCCAAAATCTATAAAGAACTTATGAAACTTGACACCTAAAAAAGAAAACAAAACAAAAACCAGTTAAGAAATGGCCGGAAGACAGAACAGAAATTTTTCCAAAAGGACATAGAAATGGCTAACAAATACATGAAAGAAATGCTCCACATCCCTGGGCATCAAGGAAGTATAAACCAAAACCACGTGAAATACCACCCTACATGTGGAATGGCTACATTAAAAGGTCAGGAAACAACACCTACGGCGAGGATGCAGAGAAAGGGGAACCAACTTACACTGCTAGTGGGAATACAAACTGGTGCAGGAACTCTTGAAAACAGTGTGTTTTCCTCAAGACGTTAGAAAAGAGCTACCCTATGACCCAGTAATAGGGCTATTAGGTTTTTCTCAAAGGATACAAACATAGTGATTTGAAGGGCACATGCACTCCAGTGTTTATAGTAGCTATGTCCACATTAGCCAAACTATGGAAAGAGCCCAGATGTCCATTGACAGATGAATGGATGAAGAGGACAGGGTATGTATATATATGAATATGTATGTATATATATGAATATATATGGAATATTACTTAGCCATCAAAAAAGAAGAATGAGATATTGTCATTGGAACCATTTGAAACAATGTGGATGGAACTAGAGGGTATTGTGGTAAGCACAATAAATCAGCCAGGGAAATAGAAATGCCATATGATTCCATTCCTATGTGGAATTTAAGAAACAAAACAGATGAACATAGGGAAAGGGAAGGAAAATTAAAATAAGATGAAAAACAAAGAGGGAGGTAAATCACAAGAGACCCTTAAGTATAAGAAACTAATGGAGGGTTGCTGTAGATGACGTGGATGGAGGGATGGGAGAACGGGGTGATGGGCATTAAGGGGAGCCCTTGAAGTACTGTGCAGTGGGAGTTATATGCAACGGATGAATCACAACGTTCTACCTCTGAAACTAATAATAAAATGTTAATTAGATTGAATTCAAATAAAATAATTTTTAAAATGAAAGAAATCACAGAGCTGAAGAGTATATTAACTGAACTGAAACTTTCAATATAGCAGTTCCCATAGCAGACTGCATCTATTAACAGAAGGTAAGTCAGTGGAATTCATCCAGTCAAAGGATCAAAAGAAAAAAGAATTTTTAAAAAGTGAGCGTTGCTTTCAGGACTTATTGGACACACTCAGGTCTACAAATACGCCTGTGAGGGGAACAAAGGAGAAGAGAAATTTAAAGGGACAGCAACCTTACCAAGAAATAAAACTGAACTCTTCCATAATATGGGGAACGAAATAGTCATCCAGAACCAGGAAGCCTAGGAATGACCAAAAAAGATGAATTCAAAGAGACAACAAGGCATACTATAGTTAAATTATTAAAAGTGAAATACAGAAGCGAACCTTAAAAACAGCAAGAGAAGCAACTTGTTATGCATAAGGGAACCCTCATAAAACAACCACCAGATTTTTCAACAGAAAGGTAGCAAGCCAGAAGGGAAAAGGATTATATAATCACAGTTCTGGAAAAAAAACCCAACACTAGCAAACAAGAACACTCTACCCAGCAAAAGCATTCTTCAGATTGAAAAAGAGATTTTTCCAAATTAAAAAATTCTGATAAAAGTCTTCACCACTAAATCAATCATAATAGAAATACTAAAGGGTATTCTTCAGGCTGGATTGTAAAAATGCTATTTAGTATACAGAAAATAAATGAAAAGATAAAACTCTTTGGTAAAAGTAAACATGTAGGTAAACTCAAAATACTGTAATGTTGGAATGGTGATTGTTACACCATTATTATTATTATTGGTTATTATGATTTTTATATCCTTGCACAAATATTAAAAATGAGAGTATTATGGATATGTATCTAATATTTTGTTATTGAGACACAGTGTGAAAAATGTAAAATTTGCGGAGGAGAATTGTAAAATTATAGAACTTTGTGTGCATTCACTGTAAAGTTGTTATCAGTTTAAAATAAACTGTTACCCATAAGAGATATTGTATTAAAATTTTAAAAATATATTACAAATATTCATTTGCCAAAAAGCAAAAATATGTAATTGATATAGAAATGTTTTTTAAAAAGGAATCAAAGCAAACCACTACAGAAAGATCATCAAATCACAAAGCAAGAGAGGATCAAAGAAGACAGTAAACAAAATAGCAATTGTAAATCCACATCTATCAATAATTACTTTAAATGTAAATGAACTAAATTCTGCAATCAAAAAACATAGAACAGCTGAATGCATCAAAACTAGAACTATATGCTGCCTACAATGACTTGCTTCAGCTTTGAAAGATACAAAGAGGCAGGCACATGTGTGACTCAGTTGGTGGCATCTGCCTTTGGCCCATGTCATGATTCCCGGGTCCCTGGGTTCAAGTCCCGCTTCAGGCTCCTTGCTCGTTGGGAAGCCTGCTTCTCCCTCCTCCTGCCACTCCTCCTCCTGCTTGTTCTCTCACAAATATGCATGAGTGATTGATTGAGTGACTGAATGTAAAACCTTAAAAAAAAAGATACACAGAGGCTCAAAGTAAAGAGAGCAAAAGAGAGAAATGTATGCCATTCACATGGAAATCGAAAGAAAGCAGGGATAGCTATATTTATATTCTCTTTCCCCAAAAAAAGGAATATAAGTGAAGGATTCTGGGAAATAACAGTGAAGGAAGAACAAGTAATCTGTCTCTGTACCTGAATAGCATTCTCTTAATCTATTAGAGTTCTAACTATTTTTGAACTCTGGATTCAGTTGAAGATTTGCAACTTCCAGGGGAAAGGCTTGGATGGTATATTATGGTGAATTTTTTTATCAATTTCAGCCCTCTGTACCCCAGCTAACATGGGAAGCAGCTGTGAATACATTCCTCAAGCAGTTTGCACATAGAGCTTGCAGGATTTAGGGTGAGTAAAAAGGACCTTTGTCCTTCAAAAATTTTGCTGATTTGGGGGATTTTTTTGCTGATTGCTGACTGCTGTTTCCAATCAAAGAGGTGTAGTGGGGCAGAGAGCCATCGTTGTTCCCTCCTCTCATTGTTACATGCCTATATCTTGGGTTGAATTGACTTACAGGAGATTATAGTGCTAGTGCTCTCTTCCCCCAGGCTTTTTCTTCTCTTTTAGCCTTTCAGGAGCCAGATTTTAAATTCAAGAACATTCCAAAACCACTACACATATGGAAAAGTTAGAATGTGTCTGTGAATGGCCAAAGAAAGAATCAGAAGAGACATAAGAAACCCGTAAGTTTACACCTCAGGCAGATCTTCAACACAGAGACAGCCTAAAACAACACAACAGCAAAAAAATAACAGTAACAAAACCTGAGGATAAGAGAATCTGTTTTCCAGAATTTCCACATTGATACATTGAATTATCCAGTGTTAAACCAGAAAAAGCAACAACAACAACAAAAAACAAACAAAGAAACAAACACACAAAAACTGAAATGAAAAACCGAAGGGCACACCAAGAAACAGGAAACCATGGTCAACTTAAAGGACAAAAAATAATTTAACATAACCTGTCTGGAAAAACACCTAATGTCAAATATATTAGTCAAAGACTTTAAAACAACTTTTCTAAAAATGCTCAAAGAATTAAAGCAGGATGTAAAAAAAGAAAAAAAAAAACAATGAAATGTGATCAATATCACAGAAGAGAGTCATGAAAATGAAAACAAAGATCAGTTCTGGGGCTGATAATTCTAATTCACTACAGGGATTCAAAGGAATGTATGAGCATAAGGAAGAACCAATGAAACTGAAGGTAGGACAATGAAAATTATTTAGGCTGAGGAATAGAAGAGAAAAAAAAAAGATTAAAAAAAGGGAAAAGAAAAGAGACTTTGGGGCGCCTGGGTGGTTCAGCTGGTTAAGCGACTGCCTTTGGCTCAGGTCATGATCTTGGAGTACCGGGATCGTGTCCTGCATTGGACTCCCTTTTCGGTGGGTAGTCTACTTCTCCCTCTGACCCTACCCCCTCTCATGTGCTCCCTCTCATTCTCTCTCTCTCAAATTAATAAATAAAATCTTTTAAAAAATTTAAAAATTTAAAAAAAAAGAGACTTTGGGACGTGTGGGACACCATAAGGGGAACACCGTGAACACTGTTAAAGAGAAAGATTCAGAGCGTACTTGAAGAAATAATGGCTGAAAGCTTCCCAATTTTATGAAAGACATGAACATAAACACCAAGAAAGCTCAGCAAACTCCAAGTAAGAATAAGTTAGAGGACCACACAAGATACAATTTAGTCAAAGTTTCAGAAGGCAAAGAGAGAATCTTGAGAGCAGCAAGATTAAAACAATGCATCACCGACAAGGGAATTTTAATAGGATCATCACAAAATCTAATATCAAAAATTTGGAGGCCAGAAGAACGTGAGCCAATGTGGCAGAGTGCTGAAAGAAAGAAAGACTGTCAAACCAAAATCCTATATTCATAGTTAAGAGTCTGTTTCTTAGTTTGCCTTTCTCTCTCTCTCTTTTTTTCCCCCATTGCTTATTTGTTTTGTCTCAAATGGAGCTAGGTGGGAGGCTAGATAAAATAGATGATGGGGGTTCAGGAGTACACTTGTGATGAGCATTGAGAAATGTATGTGAATGTTGAATCACTAATTGTACACCTGAAACTAATGTTACCATGTAAGTTAACTATACTGGAATTTAAATAAAAACTTAAAAGATAGAATCCTTTATCCAGCAAAATTGCCCTTTAAAAGAAAGGGGAAAATCATGAAATTCCCACACTAACAAAAGCTGAGGGAGTTTATGACTACTACCCTGCCCTGTAAGAAATGCTGAAAGACTCCTGCAAGGTAAAAAGAAAGGACAATAGATAGCACATCAAAATCATATGGAGAAATAAAGATCTCAATAAAAGTAAACGTATGGGCAATATAAAAACTGGTATTATTGTAACACTGGTTTGTAAATATACTTTTTGTTCTCTATATTATTTAAGAGACTATTTGTCGAGAGCAAAATGGAGTCTTTTGTGTCAAGCAGAAGCCTGTATCAAGCAGGGGCCTGTGTCAAGCACAAGGAGTTAAGGGTACTGCAGCTAGGACATATTGCTGGGATCAGCAGCAGCTGACACCCCAGAACTGATAACAAGCAGACCCAGAGGAGGTTTGCAGGGCCACTTTAAAAAATAAATTAAATCCCTTTTAAAAGAAGAGAGTTTGTGCAACAAACTGTCAGACTCATCAGATATGACCTCTGTCTGAACACTTAAAAAAGGCCACAGTCAGAAGGGATTCTGCCCAGTTGGTCTTCGAACAGAACTGAGATCCTTCACTGCTTGAACGCAATGAGCTCTAAGTGCCCAGAGCTGCGACAGACTGGATCCAGGCCTTATGTCAGCTGCATGTCCACAGACTGACTGCCTTTGTTTGGTTAACCTCCTAAACCTTTCTCCTATCCTGCTGGTTGTGTGGCTTGTCTTATGTCCTGCTCTATGTGCTGTGTAAGAAGCCAAGTTTAATCACATGGTGAAATGTCACTTGAGTTGGAATCCTGAATCTGCTTTATCCTTGGAATTAACCTTGTGTTGTGACTGAATAAAGCTGACATTGTAGAAATACACAACTCAGGTGAGCATCTTCGTAGCATGCTCATGACAGTAATACATTTAAGGTGAACATTACCAGAGTAAAACCTAGTATTATTGTAATTTGAGATTATAACTCAAAATGTTGAGTTCATCATAATTTTAGAAGGCTAAGCCTTTTAAAAGTATGTTCAGGTTATGTTCCTGGGCATATGATGTTCAAAGATGTGAATTTGTTTCATCAACAATTGAAAGTGGTGGGGAATGCGTTGTAAAGGAGCAGAGTGTTGTATGTTATTGTTGTTGTGAGAGTGTTGCTGTATTGTATGTTTTTATAGAGTTAATTGTGGTAAGTTTCATTTGGACGTAATAATTTTATTATGTTAAAAGTAATACCCATTGTAAACACAAAATATGTATGGAATATACAGAAAGGGAGATTAAAAACAAATGTAAAAATTGGACTACCAAAAGATTAACACAGAAAGCAAAGTTGACAAAAATGAATTCAAAAGGGATGAAAACCTAAATGTGACACCTGAAACCATAAAAATACTACAGAAGAACATAGGTAGGAATGTCTTCAACATAGGGCAAATTGGGGAACTACAAATTAAAACCACAATGAAATACCACCTCACAGGTGGAATGGCTAAACTTAACAAGTTGGGGAAACAACACATGTTGGCCAGGAGGCAGAGAAAGAGGAACTCTTTTACACTGCTCATGGGAATGCAAATTGGGGCAGCTGCTCTGGAAAACAGTAAGGAAGTTCCTCAAGTTGTTAAAGGTAGAGGTACCCTATGACCCATGAATTGCACTGCTAGGCATTAACCCCAAAGACACAGATCTAGTGAAAAGAAGGTGCACCTGCACCCCAATGTTCATAGCAGCAATGTCCACACTAACTAGATGGAACTAGAGGGTATTGTGCAAAGTGAAATAAGTCAGTCAGGGAAATAGAAATGTCATATGATTTCATTCAAGAAACAAAACACATGAACACCAGGGAAGGGAAGGAAAATTAAAATAAGAAGAAAACAGAGAGGGAGAGGAATGATAAGAGACTCTTAAATATAGGAAACAAATGGAGGGTTGCTAGAGGGGTGGTGGGTCAGGGGATGGGGTGACTGAATAATGGGCATTAAGGAGGGCATTTGATGTAATAAGTACTAGGTGTTATACGCAACTGATGATTCACTAAATATTACCTCTGAAACTAATAACACACTGTATGTTAATTAAATTGTATGTATATTAAAAATAAATACATAAAATGATAAATAAAAATAAAATGAACAGGCTGAAACACTTTTTTGTAGATATATCTTCTGATGCAAGGGAAACAAAAGTAAAAATGAACTATAGGGACGTCATCAAGATAAAAAGTTTCTACACAGCCAAGAAAACAATCAACAAAACTAAGAGCCAACCTCCAGAATGGGAGAAGATATTTGCAAATGTCTTTACAGGTAAAGGGCTAGTATCCAAAATCTATACGGAAGTTATCAAACTCAACACCCCAAAACCGAATAAGCCAGTTAAAAATGGGCAGAAGACATGAGCAGGTATTTTCTCAAAGAGGACACCCAGATGGCTAACAGAAACGTGAAGAGATGCTCAACATCACTCATATCAAGGAAAAACAAGTCAAAGCTACAATGAGATATCACTTCACACCTGTAAGGATGGCTAAAATTAACAACACAGGAACAAATGGGCGTTGACGGGGATGTGGATAAAAGGAACACTCCTACCCTGTTGGTTGGAATGCAAACTGGGGCAGCCCATATAGAAAACGGTATGGAAGTCCCTTACAACGTTCAAAATAGAACCATGCTACAATCCAGCGATTATACTTTGTATTCACCCAAAGAATACAAAAATACTGATTCAAAGTGATACATACATCCCAATGTTTATAGCTGAATTATCTACAAGAGCCAAATTATGCAGAGAGCCCAAGTGTCCAAACCAAGGACACTATTTGATAGGCAATGACTTAAATGTTTGGGAAAGCCTACTGAAATTCTTGTGATTGGTTATTCTTAAGTTCCAAATTCTTGACTTTCTGTTATTTGAAGGAATTGACTCTGGCTTGGGTCTGTTTCCTTCTATTGGCCGCCAAGCCATTAGAACCACCTAAACATATTTGCCTCTCTGTTTAAATACTTTAACAGGAGAAAGCCCATAACATGTTTATTATGATCTTTTTTGGTCACAATATTTGTTAATTAGTGTTTGCATTGGATATATGGAATTATATCAGAAAGGACATATCACCAAAATGCTTCAAATAATTCATACCGTTTTTTAATAAATGGATTCAAACTTCTCTTTAATTTTTTATGCAGCTTATTTAGGATTTAAGTGACATATAGTGTGTGTAAGTTTAATAGGAAAAACTCAAATCTTTTTCTTCATCTTTGAGGGAATGTGATTTTTCCCACCTGTGTTTCTCCCTTACTTATGATACAGACACCATGCCCACTGTGACACTTCTGTGGGCCCCTGTGTGGCTCAGTCAGTTACGCATCTTACTCTTGGTTTCAGCTCAAGTCATGGTCTCAAGAATTGTGAGATCAAGCCCCATGTGAAGCGCTCCATGCATTGCAGAGTCTGTTTGAGGTTCTGTCCCTTTTCTTCTGCCCCTCTCCTAACTGTCTCTCTCTAAAATAAAATAAATAAAACTTTTAAGAAGATTGTGATATCCCAATGTGGTTTTGGTTTGAATTTCCCTAATGGCTAATGATGAACATTTTTTCATGAGTCTGTGAGCCATTTGTATGTCTAATTGGACAAGTGTCCATGCATGCCCTCTGCCCTTTTTTTTTTTTTACTTGATTATTTGTTTTTTGGGTGTTGAGTTTGAAAAGTTCTTTGTAGATCTTGATACCAGCCCTTTATCTGTAGTGTCATTTGCAAATATCTTCTCCCATTCAGTGGGTTGCCTCTTTGTTTAGTTGACTGTTTCCTTTGCTGTGCAGAAGCTTTTTATCTTGATGAAGTCCTAAAAGTCCATTTTCACTTTTGTTTCCCTTGCTTTGGAGACGCATCTTGTAAGAAGTTGCTGTGGCCTTTTCGAAGAACTTACTGCGTATGTTCTCCTCTAAGACTTTGATGGATTCCTGTCTCACATTGAGGACTTTCATCCCTTTTGAGTTTATCTTCGTGTGTGGTGTAAGTGAATGGTCAAGTTTCATCCTTCTCTCTCTCTATATATATATATCTCCAATTTTCCAGCACCACTTACTGAAGAGACTGCCGTTTTCCCATTGCATCTTTTTCCCTTCTTTGTCACAGATTAGTTGGCCATAGAGTTGAGGGTCCATTTCTGGAGTCTCTATTCTGTTCCATTGGTCTATTTGTCTGTTTTGTGCCAATACCATGTTGTCTCGGTGAGCACAGCTTTGTAATATTGCTTGAAATCAAGCAACGTGATGCCCTAGCTTTGTTTTTCTTTTTAACCTTTCCTTGGTGATTCAGGGCCTTTTCTAGTTCCATAAAAATTTGAGGATTGTTTGTTCCAGCTCTGTGAAAAATGTCAATGGTATTTTGATGGGGACTGCATTGAAAGTGTAGATTGCTCTGGGCAGCATAGACAGTCTCAAAATTTATTCTTGTGATCCAGGTGCTAGGAAGATTTTTTTCCAACTTTTAGTGTCTTCTTCAATTTCCTTCATAAGTGTTCTGTACTTTTTTTTTTTAAGCTTTTATTTATTTGACAGAGAGAGAGACATGGTGAGAGTGGGAACACAAGCAGGGGGAGTGGGAGAGGGAGAAGCAGGCTTCCCCATGGAGCAGGGAGCTTGATTCGGGGCTTGAACCCAGGACCCTGGGAGCATGACCTGTGCTGAAGGCAGAAGCTTAAGGACTGAGCCACCCAGGTGCCCCTGTTCTGTACTTTCTAGAGTACAGAACGTTTACCTCTTTGGTTAGGTTTATTTCTAGGTATCTTATGGTTTTTGGTGCTATTGTACATGGAATTGATTCTCTAATTTCTCTTTCTACAGTTACATTGTTAGTGTATAAGAAAGCAACTGATTTCTCTGCATTGATATTGTATCCTGCTACATTACTGCATTGCTGTATGAGTTCTAGTAATGTAGGGCTGGAGTCTTTTGGGTTTTCCACATAAAGTCTCATGTCATCTTCGAAGAGAGAGAGTTTGACTTCTTTGCCAATTTGAATACCTTTTATTTCTTTCTTTTATCTGATTGTTGATGCAGGACTTCTAGTACTGTGTTGAACAATAGTGGTCAGAGTGGGCATCCTTGTTTTTAACTTTTTAAGGAACCTCCATATTTTCAATGAGCAGGTGTCTCTGGGTCAGAAAGGAGTCTCTTGTAGACCAACTATCAATGGGTCTTGTTGCTGTTTGGGCTTTGGGGTTTGTTTTTGTTTGTTTTGTTTTTTATCAATTCTTTTTGTTTGTTTGTTTTTTGTTTTTTGTCTTTTGTTTTTTATCAATTCTGATACCCTAAGTTCATTGACTGGATCATTTAGTCCATTTCCCTTCAGAGTTATCATGGAAAGATATGAATTTAATGCCATTGTCTAACCTGTAAACTCGCTGTTCCTGGAAATTATCTCTGTTCCTTTCTTGTCTTTGTTACAATCGCTCTCTTTCCACTAAAAGGGTTCCCTTTACTTTTCTTGCAGTGCTGGTTTAGTGTTCCCAAATTCCTTTCATTTTTGTTTGTTATGGTAACTCTTGGTCTGTCCTTCTCTTCTGAATGACAGCCTTGTTGGATCAAGGATCCTTGGCTGCATATATTTCTCATGTAGCGTGTTCAGTCGATCCTTCCAGTCCTTTCTTGGCCTGCCAGGTGTCTGTGTCTACAAGACTTCTTCAAGACTTCTGTGTCTACTGTTGCTAGTTCAGGACCTGTCCTCCTGAGTTGTTTTCAGACTGTTCTCTTTCTCCCTGTCATTTGCAATTTTCACTCTGATAGGTCATGGTGTTGCCCTAATTTGTGAATTTTGAGGGGAGTTCTCTGTGCCTCTTGGACTCAACAGCCCGTGTTTTTCTCTGGATTAGGGAAATTCTCAGTTATAAATTCTTCAAGTCAGTCTTCTGTCCTCTTTCCATGCCCTACTTCTTCTGGGTCTCCTAAATATGGATATCAGTTTGCTTTATGAGATGGCCGAGTTCCCTAAGTCTGCCTTTGTGACCTAATAGTGTTCTTGCACTCTTCTTTTCAACTTCATTATATTCTAATTCACCTATTTTGCCCTCAGCTTCTTCAGTCCTGATTGTGATGATAATCAGTCTGTTTTGCATCTCAGTTATAGCATATTTATTTCAGCCTGACTAGTTGGTCACTCTTTTATCTCGGCAGCAAGGATTTCTCTGGTCTCTTCAGACGGTTCCTTATTGCTTGGCATGGCAAGTGTTTGGATCTTGACCTCGGTGTGCTTTGATTTTTTTGTTTAAAAAGTCTGATAAAGTTGGGGTGTGGAGACTGATCCAAGGAAACCGAAAAGGGAAAGGGACTAAAAAGCAAATGAACAAACAAAAAGTGGAGGTCTGCTTCCAAGGAAAAAGAATGAAGGAAAAAAGAAAAGTACAGAAAAACAAAAGGAAGCCTGAGCCAAAAAACGAGAAAAGGAAACAAACAAATGAGCAAAAAAGTAGTATCCTTATTCCAAAGGGGGAAAAGAAAGAAAGAAAGAAAGAAAGAAAGAAAGAAAGAAAGAAAGAAAGAAAGAAAGAAAGAAAGAAAGAAAGAAAGAAAGAAAGAAAGAAAG
>NC_058420.1:2050457-2073582 GCF_002201575.2 Neomonachus schauinslandi
AAGAAAGAAAGAAAGAAAGAAAGAAAGAAAGAAAGAAAGAAAGAAAGCCTGGTCCTATTTCCAGGAGAAGTGAAGTTGACACTTTGGAACACTCTGTGATCCGTTGACTTGGTACATGTGGGGTCGTGTGTCGGTCAAATTGGGGAGAGGATCCATCCCCTGACGCCCAGTCAGACCTTCCCTGTAGGGTGCAGGGGAGGCAGAGTTTGGTGTAAGCGACTGCATCCTCAACCAGAAGCTCTGTATTTCTCTCTGAAGTCCCACGGTGCTGATTGTGGGTGGTGGAGTGGGAGATGGCATCACCCTGTTCTCTCATCCTTGGGGGGGAACACTTGTCCACTGCTGTTCTGGAAGAACATACAGACAACAGACACATTAAAGATGCTCAACATCACTCATAATCAGGGAAATGCAAATCAAATTACAATGAGATATCACCACACACCTGTCAGAATGGCCAAAATTAACAACAAAAGAAACAGGAGGTGTTGGCAAGGATGGGGAGCAAGGGGACCTTGATGCTCTGATTATATATATATGCTTATATAACTGATATAAGTCCAAACTGTGGAAAGAGCCGAGATGCCCTTCAACGAATGAATGAATAAAGAAGATGTGGTTCATATATACAATGGAATATTACTCAGCCATCAGAAAGGATAAATACCCAAAATTTAGCTCAACATGGATGGGGCTGTAGGAGATTATGCTAAGTGAAATAGGTCAAGCAGAGAAAAGCATATGGTTTCAATTGTTTATGGAACATAAAGAATAGCGTGGAGGACACTAGGAGAAGAAAGGGAAAAATGAGGTGGGGGGAATCGGAGGGGTAGACGAACCATGAGAGACGATGGACTCTGAAAAACAAACTGAGGGTTCTAGAGTGGAGGGGGTTGGGAGGATGGGTTAGCCTGGTGGTGGGTATTGAGGAGGGCACGTTCTGCATGGAGCACTGGGTGTTATACGCAAACAATGAATCATGGAACACTACATCTAAAACTAATGATGTAATGTATGGGGATTAGGATAAGAATAAAAAAAATAAAAAATAATTAAAAAAAAACCATTGCTGCCGCTTAATTATCATATGCTTCTGACTGAACATCTGCAATTTGGAAGTTTCAATGACCCTCTTCTTGTGTTCAATTAATTTGCTAGAGCAACTCACAGGACTCAATTATGTTTAGGAGCTAATTAAAGGATAGGCTAAAGAATACAGATGAACAGTAAGATGAAGAAATACAGAAATGGATTACTGGATCATAGGGTAGTTCTATTTTTAACTTTTTAAGGAACATCCATATTGTCAGTGAGCAGGTGTCTCTGGGTCAGAAATGAGTCTCTTGTAGACCAACTATCGATGGGTCTTGTTGCTGCTTAGGTTTTGGCGTTTGTTTTTGTTTGTTTTGTTTTTTATCAATTCTGATACCCTAAGTTCATTGACTGGATCATTTAGTCCATTTCCATTCAGAGTTATGATGGAAAGATATAAATTTAGTGCCATTGTCTAACCTGTAAACACGCTGTTCCTGTAAAATAACTCTGTTCCTTTCTTGTCTTCATTACATATGCTCTCTTTCCACTTACAGGGTTCCCTTTACTTTTCTTGCAGGGCTGGTTTAGTGTTCCCAAATTCCTTTCATTTTTGTTTGTTAAGGTAACTCTTGATCTCTCCTTCTCTTCTCAATGGCAGCCATGTTGGATCAAGGATCCTTGGTGCATATATTTCTCATTTATCATGTTGAGTCAATCCTTCCAGTCCCTCCTTGGCCTGCCAGGTGTCTGTGTCTACAAGACTTCTGCATGACTTCTGTGTCTACCCTTGTTAGTTCAGGACCTGTCCTCCTGAGTTGTTTTCAGACTGTTCTCTTTCTCCCTGTCATTGCAAATTTCACTCTGATAGAATTTTGAGGCGAGTTCTCTGTGCCTCCTGGACTCAACTGCCCGTGTTTTTCTCTGGATTAGGGAAATTCTCAGTTATAAATTCTTCAAATAACTCTTCCGTCCTCTTTCCATGACCTACTTCTTCTGGGTCTCCCAAATATGGATATTAGTTTGCTTTATGGGATGGCCAAGTTCCCTAAGTCCGCTTTTGTGATCTAATAGTGTTCTTTCCCTCTTCTTTTCAACTTCATTATATTCTAATTCACCTATTTTGTCCTCAGCTTCTTCAGTCCTCATTGTGACGAAATTCAGTCTGTTTTGCATCTCAGTTATAGCATTTTTCATTTCAGGCTGACTAGTTGGTCGGTCTTTTATCTTGCAGCAAGGCTTTCTCTTCTGGTGTCTTCTATGCTTCTTTTAAGTCCAACTAGTAGTCTTATGGCTGTAGACCTAATTCTTCTTCTGTCAAATTTCTTACATCTGTTTTCAGCAAGTCCTTGGCTGTGAATTCTTCCTGACCTTGCCTTTGAGGAGAATTCCTCCACCTCTCATTTTGACTACATTTCTATCTTTTGTGTGTTATGAAAGCTTGTTCTGTTGACTGCACATAAAGAGGGTAATGGTGTATTAAGAAGGGGTCCTACATTCTCTGTCCCTTCTGGAAGTGTTTCTGGTGTATGCTGTGTGCACTCTGCTGTTTTGCTGTAGCTGCTTTTTCCCCCTGGAGAGTCCCTTCTTGCGTGGCATGGGAAGTGTTTGGATCTTTACCTTGGTGTGCTTTGATTTGTTTTTTAAATAAGTCTGATAAAGGTGGGGGATGGAGCCTGATCCAAGAAAAGAAAAAAAGGGAAAGGAGCGAAAAATCAAATGGACAAACAAAAAGTGGAAGCCTGGTTCCAAGGAAAAAGAATGAAGGAAAAAAAAAGTACAGAAAAACAAAAGGAAACCTGAGCCAAAAAATGAGAAAAGGAAACAAACAAATGAGCAGAAAAGTAGAATCCTGATTCCAAAAGGGAAAAAAAAAAATGAAAAAATGAAAGCCTGGTCCTCTTTCCAGCAGAAGTGAAACTGACACTTTGGAGCACTCTGTGATCAGTAGACGTGGTACATGTGGGGGTCATGTGTTGGTCAAATTGGGGAGAGGACCCATCCACTGGTTCCCAGTCAGACCTGCCCTGTAGGGTGCAGGAGAGGCAGAGTTTGGAGTAAGCGACTGCATCGTCTACCAGAAGCTCTGTATTTCTCTCTGAAGACCCACCCT
Source organism: Neomonachus schauinslandi (assembly GCF_002201575.2). Lineage (NCBI taxonomy): Eukaryota > Metazoa > Chordata > Mammalia > Carnivora > Phocidae > Neomonachus > Neomonachus schauinslandi. The sequence goes on from NC_058420.1 coordinate 2,053,603, forward strand.
GCTGATAGTGGACGGTGGAGTGGAAGGTGGCATCACCCTGTCCTCTCATCCTGGGGAGGGGAACACATGCCCACTGCTGTTCTGGAGGCCCTCTGAGAAAAGTGAACCGTCTCCCTCCCTGTGGCCCAGGCTTTAGATAGAACCCTGCTCTCAAGCTCTCTGCGTGCCCAGCTATTGGCACACCCAGCACCACATTTGTCCTGTTTTTATCTCTGGCAGTGGCTGGCATTCAAAACTCTATGTCTTAAAACACCTGCTCCTCCCCTGGAGGAGGAGAGCCCTACAACACTTTGTCCTTCATGATGCTATCCCAGAAGAGTAGACACACCATCAGGCAGGTGCCTGGAGTGTATGGTGAAACATAGAGAAAAGCAGTGAGCAGGTCATCTGCCCTTTATGTGTGCCTTGGCCTCCTCCTTTTGAATGTCTGGGCAACAGTCCCCGTTGGGTCTTTTGTCCTTGGAGAGGCAATATAACCCTCTTCCAAATGTACTCCAGGAAAGGAAATGTTCTCTCCCAGTGCAACCCCATGGATCTGTATACCAGGGCATCTTGTGCAAACCTTTCACACCACTTTCTTTTCCACACTCTCCCTCTCTCCCTGGCTTCTCTTTGTGTGAAGAGATTTTTCCCCACTGGGGACACAGGGCTTTTCTCTCCCCCCAATTCATGTCTCTGAACCTTGCATCTGCCATGATTTCCCCCTCCAACTGTGCAGATTGTTTTCTTAATCCTGAGATCGTCTTCTTAGTTGTTCAAAATGATTTGATGTTGATGTAGCTGTGATCAAAGGATGAGATAAGCCCAGCTTCCCCTACTACTCCATCATCTTAACTCTTCCTTTTCAGATTCTTGTTATTCTCCAATGAACTTTCGTTCTCAACAACACTCTTAACTTCCTTCCTAAGACTTAATAAAAGGTGACCTTTGGCTGTTCTGACTGCCTATGGTTCACCATAGTTGCTTGTCCTGAATTGTCGTTCCTCAGCCATTCCTATAAACTCGGTGTGTTGGTAAAATAACTGGTGATTTTATTTTTAACATTGGTATCTCCATTTTTTAGGTGAGCAACTAAGATCTACATGGTTTAAAACAGCTGCTCTTAACGTTGTTTCATTTGAGACTTAGTCATACTTTCATATACTAGACTTGGTATATGTGGGGGTCGTGTGTTGGTCATCTTGGGGAGAGGATCCTTCCACTGGTTCCCAGTCAGACCTGCCCTGTAGGGTGCAGGAGAGGCAGAGTTTGGAGTAAGTGACTGCATCGTCTACCAGAAGCTCTGTATTTCTCTCTGAAGACCTACCTTGCTGATTGTGGATGGTGGAGTGGAAGATGGCATCACCCTGTCCTCTCATCATGTGTAATTCCTGCCATATCTTCATTCTGTTCTCTCCCGTAGGGAACATAAATGTTATGCATGCATTAAGAAGTTTAATAAGACCTATATGTAAACGATGTGGAAAGATATTTCTAACATATCATTGATGGAAAAAATCAGATTGTGAATTTACTATTTATACTACTATGTATGTTGACACATGCATTACGGTGTCGGAAATGTTGCAAAGGAAACTATTAACTGTGGCTAACTGTGGAATTGAGAGGTAGAAGTCTTTAAAATGTACCCAGCATTTGTTTTTGTGGGAGGAGGGAACGTGTTGGAGGAGTGGGGGCCCTATTTCAACCGGTCACCTGGATTTAGCTGGATATCTACCAAACCCATTCTGAACACCCATGAACAGTCTGAGATGTAAGAATATATATCTGGATCTCTACAAGCAGAAAATCTCCAGTGGTCTCGAGGTATGAAGGGTGGAGCCATGATTCTGCACACAGATATTGGAAGATAAACAGAAGGCAGAGGGAGCCACCATAACCTGGCACCAAGAAGGTGATATAACACTGGAGCACACATGTGTCCTGCACTGGGGACAGCAAACAGAGTTGCAGACCGGTAGGGGCAGGGAAAGGACTCTGGTCAGCCCCCAGAGAGGATCCAGGAGCTGCGGGTGCACACTCATGAGCCAGGGGGCAATTCACAGTTTTAGAAACACAAAGGACAGAGATGTGTCCTAGCCCAGAGAACAATTATGAAGTCAATTTCTAGGCTTGAGAAAAATATTAGTGACTATAAAATCCTAAGGGCGGACATGAGATCTAATCAGGCTGAACTTTAAAAGGCTATGACTGAAATGCCAGATAAACTGGATACTCTCAGTTCCAGTGAAAATGAAGCAGAAGAATGATTTAGTAATATAGAGGGTAAGATGACAGAAAAGAAGGAAACTGAGGAGGACTGGGGTAAACAGCTTAAGTCCAAGAGATCAGAGTGAGAGAGATTAAGGACGCCATGAAAGATTCCAATGTCAGAATTATTGGGATTCCTGAGGGAATGTGGAGAGAGAGGGGTCTAGAAGATATACTTGAGCTAATCGTAGCTGAGAACTTCCCTAACCTGGGGAAGGAAAAAGCATTTGTGTCCTAGAGGCAGAGGGGACCCCTCCCAAGTTCAATCTGAACAAATCAATGTCCTGACATATAATAGGACAACTCACAAATCTTAGATCCAAGGGAACTATCCTGAAACCATCTAGGCAGAAGAGATTTCTTACGTACAGAGGGAGCAACATCAGAATAACATCAGACCTGTCCACAGAGACTGGTAAACCAGAGGGGGCTGGAAAGATGTATTCAGGGTGCTAAATGAGAGGAACTAAATGGAAGCATAATTTATCTGGCAAGGATGTCATTCAGAATGGATGGAGAGATAAAGACTTCCAAGACCAGCATAAACTAAAAGAATATGTGACCACCAAGCTAGCCCTACAAGAAATATTGAGGGGTTACTATAAGAGAAGAAAGACCCTAAGAGTGATAGAAACCAGAAATTCCAGAGATAATCCATAGAAACAGGGAACACGATGGCACTAAAATCATATCTTTCAATAGTCACTCCCAACATGAATGGCCTAACTGCTCCCATAAAATGGCAGAGGGTTGGAGTTTTGATAAAAACACCAGACCCATCCATATGTTGTTTACAAGAGAGTCATTTTGAACCTAAAATACCTCCAGAGTGAAGTGAGGGGATGGAGAACAATTTTTCATGCCAACGGACCTCAAAAGAAAGCCTGGGTAGCAATTCTCATATCAGACAAATTAGATTTTTTTAAAAGATTTTATTTATTTATTTTAGAGAGAGCACATGAGAGGGGTTAGGGTTAGAGGGAGAAGCAGACTCCCTGCCAAGCAGGAAGCCCGATGCAGGACTCAATCGTGGGACTCCAGGATCATGACCTGAGCTGAAGGCAGTCGCTTAAACGACTGAGCCACCCAGGCACCCCAGACAAATTAGATTTGTCTAATTTGTCTTACTACAGTAGTAGTATGTATATACAGAGGGACACTATATCATTCTTAAAGGGTCTATTCAACAAGAACATCTAACAATTGTAAATGTCTATACCTGCAACATGGGAGCAGCCAACTACATACGCCAAGTGTTAATCAATATAAAGAATCATATAGATAATAACACATTAATAGTAGGGGACCTCAACACTCCACTTTCAGAAATGGACAGGTCATCTAAGCAGATGATCAAAAATGAAACAAGCGCGTGGAATGACACATTGGACCAGATGGACTTCATAGATATATATAGAATATTCCACCCTGAAACAACAGAATACTCATTCTTCTCGAGCACACAGAGAACTTTCTCCAGAATAAAACACATACTGGGTCACAAATCATGTCTCAATGGACACAAAAAGATTGAGATTGTTCCCTGCATATTTTCAGACCACAAGTTTTGAAACTGGAACTAAATGACAAGAAAAAATTTGGAAGAAATTCAGACACTTGGAAGTTAAAAACCATCCTGCTAAAAAATGATTGCATAACTCATAAATTAAAGAAGAACTGAAACAGTTCATAGAAATCAATGAGAATGAAAATCTGTCAGTCCAAAACTTATAAGATACTGCAAAGGCAGTCCTAAGGGGAAAATACATAGCCATCCAAACCTCCCTCAAAATAGTAGAAAAATCACTAATGCACAAGCTGACCTCACACCCAAAGGAAATGGAGAAAGAAGAGCAAATAAACCCTAAACCAAGCAGGGGAAGAGAAATAATCATGATTAGAGCAGAGATCAATGAAATAGAAAGCAGAAAACCAGTAGAGCAGATAAACCAAACTAGAAACTGGTTCTTTGAAAGAATTAATAAGATCAATAAACCACTGGCCAGACTTATCCAAAAGAAAAGAGAAAGGGCCCAAATTAATAAAATTATAAATGAAAGGGGAGAAATCATGACTAACACCAAGGAAATAGAAGCAGTTATTAGATATTAATATTAGCAACTATATGACCTTAATTTTAAGCAACCTGGAAGAAATGGATGCCTTCTTGGAAATCTATAAACTACCAAGACTGAAACAGGAAGAAATTGACAACCTGAATAGACCAACAGTCAGTAAAGAGATTGAAGCAGTGATCAAAAACTTCACAAAAAAAAAACAAAAACCAAAAGAAAACAAACAACAATAACAACAACAAAAAAGAAGAGTCCAGGGCCTGATGAATTCCCAGAATTCTACCAAACATTTAAAGAAGGAATAATACTTCTTTTCCTGAAGCGCTTTCAAAAAAAAAGAAACAGAAGGAAAACTAACAAACTCCTTCTATGAGGCCAGCATTAACTTGATACCAAAACGAGGCAAAGACCCCATCAAAAAGGAGAATTACAGACCAATATCCCTGATGAGTATGGATGCCAAAATTCTCAACAAGATCCTACCTAATAGGATCCAACAGTACATTAAAAGGATGATCCATCACAACCAGGTGGAATTTTTCCTGGGATGCAAGGTGGTTCAACATTCACAAATCAATCAGTGTGGTAGAACACATAAATAAGAGAAGAGAAAGAACCACATGTTCCTCTCAACTGATGCAGAAAAACATTTGACAAAATACATCTTTTCCTGATTAAAACTCAACAGAGTGTAGGGATAGAGGGAACATTCCTCAAGTTCAAAAATCCATCTATGAAAAGCCCACAGTGAATACAATTCAGTTGCCTATAAATAGATAGATGGATGATGGATGATAGATAGATAGATACATAGATACATAGATAGATGATAGATGATGATGATAGATAGATAGATAGATAGATAGATAGATAGATAGATAGATAGATAGATATAGATATATATAGAGAGATAGATATAGATATAGATTGATATAGATATAGATACAGATAGATATAGATATAGATAGATATAGATAGATAGATAGGTAGATAGATAGATAGATAGATAGATAGATAGATAGATAGGTAGATAGATAGATAATAGATAGGTATCTATGTATGTATGTGTCTCCCACTCCTTGGGTTGCCATTGTGTCCAGTTGATGGGTTCCATGCTGGGGAAAAGTCTTTAATTTCTCATGGTCCCATCTGTTGTCTTTCCCTTTCCTGAGGAAAAACAGCCAGAATAAATAATGTGAAAGCCTTTGCCCAAGAGATTACTGCCTCTCTTTTCTTTTAGGAGTTTTATGGTTTTAATTTATCATTATTAATCATCATCATCATCATCATCATTATTATTATTATTATTATTATTAATAATAATAATTCTTATAAATTACTACTTTAGAGAAGGAGGGGCAGGGGGAGAGTGAGAATCTTAGATAGGCTCAACATGGAGCCTGATATGGGGTGCAATCTCATGACCCTGAGATCATGACTTGAGTGGAAATCAAGACTCAGACACTTAACCAACTCAGGCACCCAGGTGTCCCATAGAATTTAATTGTTTTAAATCTTGCAGTAAGGCTTCCAAATCATTTTAAGTTTGTCTTTGTGTATGATGTAAGAAAGTGGTCCAGTTTCAGTCTTCTGCATGTTGCTGTCCAGGTTTCCCAATACCATTTGTTGAAGAGACTGTCTTTTTTTCCCACTGGATATTCTTGCTTCTTTTGCCTAAGGCTGATTAACTCTGTGTTTGTGTATGGGTGTGTGTGTGTGGGGGGGTGGAACATGGAACATGGAACATTCTTTGGAATAGATCATGTGTTAAGCCATAAAATAGGTCTCCAAAATTTAAGAAGATTGAACTCATATTAGCATCTTTTCTGACCACAACAAGATGAAAGTAGAAATTAATCACAAGGTAAAACAAAACAAAACGAAAAACCTTGAAAGAATTGTGGAGGCTAAATAACACGTTACTAAACAGTGAATGGGTCAATGAAGAAAACAAAAAAGAAGTAAAGAAAAAATACCTTAGACAAATGAAATTTAAAACAATCATCCAAAATCTTTGGGATGCAGCAAAAACAGTTCAAAGGGAGAAAATTATAGTGATGCAGGCCTACTTCAAGAAAAACAAGAGAAGTCTCAAACAATCTAGCCTTACACATTAAGGAACTAGAAAAAAGAATAACTAACAATGTTTGAAGTAGTAGCAAGAAGGAAATTGTAGAGATTAGAGTGGAAATAAATAAAATAGAGAAAAAAATAGAAAATTTCAAAGAAATCAAGAGCTAGGTCCTTGAAAAGATCAACTTTTAGCCAGGCTCTTCAAGATAAAAGGAGAGAGAACTCAAATAAATTAAATCAATAATGAAATAGGAGAAGTTACAACCAACACCACAGAAATACAAAGGATAGTAAGAGAATATTATGGCCTGGAAGGAGTTAAGATGGCAATGGTGTAGGGGACCTCGATTTCATCTGGTCCCTGGAATTCAGCTAGATAGTTATCAAATCATTCTGAACACCTGTGAAATCAACCAGAGATCTGAAAAAAACAATTGCTGCAATTCTACAAATAGAACAGCGACCACTTATTGCAAGGTAGGAGGTGCAGACTGTGAATCTGGGGTGGTATATTAGAAGATAAGCCACAGAAGGGAGGGAGCTTCCTTAAGGAAGTTTACCAGAAAGTATTATAAGCAGTGGAGCACTAAATCAGAATTTGTGTTAGTCTACTACAATTGGGGACATCCCTGGCTTAAAGGTGCTCAGGTGGCCAAGCAGGGCAGAATCCCAGGGGGGACAATGTGTTCTCAGGATCCCAAGGGCAACAAAAAGAATGTGGGTGCCTGAATGCAGTAGAGGTCCCATGAATCAGAGTGGGGAAGTCAGCTGAAATCAGCGAGTCTACCTGCCAGCTCTCTGCTTGGTGTTGCCATAAACCCAGACTGCTGCAGAGTCCTGTGACCACTCTCTGGGCAGAGACCAAGCATAGGGCAACGTACAGCAAGAACCTCCTCACTCGCCACAGGAGGAATGGTGCAGATTCATGCCACAGGACTCTGTGAAGTTTGGAGACTGGAAACTGGGTCATGTGCTTGAGATAAAAGCACTCAGTCACAGGATGGGTGAACAGAGTTCCCACAGAAACCGGGGACACAAGAGTGATTGGCTGCTTTCCCTGAGGGCTTACTGAAGAGGGGGGGCTGTGAACTTTCAGCTCCAGAGCTAGAGATTGGAGAACTTACCATTTTCACAAACCCTACCCCAAATCAGTGTTGAAAGCCTTCAGGGAGCAAAACAATGCCACGTAGTGCAATTCAGAGCCACTTACACTGAGCCTGCCTGCTGGGCAGAGGGAGGGCTCAGTTGTACCCAGGGAAGGACACCTGAAAATCATTTTGTCCGGGAAAGAAAGGAATAAAGAAAACAACCACAACAAAACAACCACAAACAACAACAACAACAACAACAACAAAAACAAGTGTTTCTTGGGTGTGCTGCTCTCCTGTTGTATTTTCGCTGCTCTTTCCCACTGGTCCTTCCTCCTTGCTTGTAGTGGGGAGTGTTTGAACCTTTACCTAGGCATGTTTTGATTTGTTTCTCAAGATAACCCTGTAAGAAAAAAAGAAAGAGAAGAAGAAAAAAGAAAAAAAAAAAAGAGCCTGATCCAAGAAAAAAGGAAACAGAACAAAAATGCAAACAGACAACAAAAAGTTTGAACCTAATTCTGAAGAATAAGAAAGAATAGAAAAAGAGTGTGGACAGAAAAATGAGGGAAAAAATAAGATGCCTGATTTCAAAAATGAAAGAAGGAAACAAACAAACCAAGAAATGAACACAAAAGGATAAGCCTGGTACAAAAGAAAAAGATAAATAGAAAAGAAAAAAAAATGAAGAAATATAACAAAAGATAAAAAATTAAAAAAAGATATAGACAAATTAAAAATCTAAAAATTTAAAAAATTAAGAAAAGAGGAGGGAAAAATAGGAGAAGCAAGCCTGGTCCTATTTCCACGGGAAACTGATGTTTTGGAGCATCTTCAATCAGTATACTTGGCATATGCGGAGGCCTGTGTTGGCCTTCTGAAGAAGAGGCTTGCTGTGCTGGCCCCCAAGCTGACTTGCCCTCGTCAAGATGCCCCTGTCAGGCCAGGGGGTGAGGGCTTAGCAAAGGGGAATCCAGCCTGCACTGGAGGCACTGTGTTTCTCTCTGGAGTCCACCTGTGCTGGTAAGCGGGGGTCCAAGGGGTGGTGGATGAGATAGAATATGGCATAACACCCCCCTCTCCTCCCTGCGGTTGAGAACTGCTGGCCACTGTTCAGGAGGCCCTCTTAGAAAAGCAAACAATCCCTGTGTCGTGGGCTTTTGTCAGTTCACTGCCCTTTACCTGTCTGCGCCTGGGCTATTGGTACACCCAGAGCAACAGATCTCCTGTATTTGATCTCTGGCTGGTGGCTGGGATTCAAAACTCCAAGTGTTTTTTTTTTTTTTTTTTAAGACTTAGTTATTTATTTATTTAACAGAGATAGAGAGAGCACAAGTAGGCAGAGCAGCAGACAGAGGTAGAGGGAGAAGCAGGCTTCCCACAGAGTGGGGAGCCCGATGTGGGGCTCAATCCCAGGACCCTGGAATCAAGACCTGAGCCGAAGGCAGCCACTTAACCGACTGAGCCACCCAGGCGCCCCAAAACTCCAAGTTTTAAAGGGCCAGGTAAGGTGCCGGCCCACTCCCATCCCCCGGAGGACAGGCTTGATGTGTGCCCAGCACCACCCAGCCCCCAAAAGCAGTTGCACAGTGCATGCACAGAGGCTAGACTTTATTGTAGTACTCAGCAAAAAGCTACAACCAGGTAATCAGCAGTGTGCACATAACTCATTCCCCTACTCCCTTCTCTCCCAGAAAAGTTGAGGCAGGACCTCGAATCTATTGTGGCACAGAGCCAAAAGCAGGGCCGAGTCATCTGCAATCACCTCCTCTCTGCTCTCTGCTCAGTTCTGGGGCAGAAATGCAGCTGCTTGGTGCCAACACAGAGGTGTAAGACTGTTGTGGCTCACAGCTGAAGTTGTTAGGTGTTCTGCCCTCCGGGCACACCTCTGACCCTGCTGTTGAACACCTCTCAATGGCTCCTAGCTCTCCTTTTGTACATGGAGGGGGGAAATAGGCTCTTCCAAAGAGCGATCTCTTCCAGTGCAACGCTGGGGAGCTCCTCCCTGTGGCTTATTGTGTGAAAACTCCCTGCTGTGCTCTCTCCCTCTCCCTGAATTTGCTGCATGGAAACATTTCCTTCCCCTTAGTGACCACATGGCTTTCCTCTCCCCCGGTTCAAGTCTCCAAACCTGGAACCTCGAATTGGCCACGTTCTCTCCCTCCAGCTGTGCAGATTGTTTTCTTAATCCTCACATCATCTTCCTGGTTGTTCAGAATAGCTGGGATGTTGATCTAGTTTTGTTTGTAGGATAAGGCAAGCTCAGGGTCCACCTACTACTCTGCCATCTTAACTCTGTCCCCTTATGTGATAATTTAAAAAACAGTCTTCTTTCTGAGCATTCTTTATTTCCAGATAGCTGCGGGTATATGTGAGGAAATAAGGCATGATGTTTGGTATCTTTCTAATTCATTATTTCTCTATTTCTTTTCTTCTTCTTCTCCTTCCCCTTCTCCTTCTTCTCCTCCTCCTTCTCCGTCTCCTTTCCCCTTCTCCTTCTCCTTCTTCTCCTTCTTCTTCTTCTAGCCCCCCCATCCTCCTCCCCCTCCTCCTCTTCATCCTGCTTCTTCTTCATCATCATCTTCTTCTTCTCAGGTTCAACATACCTTTTTAATAGGTTGGGAATGGAAGATTTTCTTAAAAGTTTTCATGAATTCAGGACATCCCAGCCTATATAATAAAAGTTAAGAGTTTTTGTTTTTGTTTTTGTTTTAAATCTGCATATAAGTGGATCCAGAGAGTTCAAATTTGTGTTGTTCAGGGTTCAGTTTTATATACTTATATATGCTGTTATACTTTAGTAGGTAAAAAAGAGAGTGGGGGGGAATATTAAAGTGTAGCTGGTTAAAGCCCAGCTGGGGAATTAATTCCATTTATACCATGATGATTATGAATTTATTATCATGGCTTATTGAGCCTGAGAGGTAGGTCTGGGGGATGTTATATGTACAAGGATGCAGCCTTTGAGAAAACTACATTAGGCAATGAAATGTTGTAAGGACAGTCATGGATTGAATCTCCCTCTACCGAATTCACCACCTCCCTTTAATAATCATTGTTGATATTCTGTAATTGATAATGTTTCATCTGGATGTCATAGGAACTTGTTTACCTCTCTAATGCCCTATCAGCTTGGATAGATGAATAAAAATTATATTGTAAGCCCTATAACCACAAGTGTCAAGAGTTGTGATTTACTACCTACCCAATCAAAAATGTCTCTAGGGGCAATGGGGTGATTCATTCAGTTAAGTGTCTGCCTTCGGCTCAGGTCATGATCTCAGGGTCCTGGGATCGAGTCCCACATCAGGCTCCCCACTCAGTGGGGAGTCTGCTTCTCCCTCTTCCTCTGTGCTCCCCCCACTCATGCTATCTCTCTCTCTCTCTCTGTCAAATAAATAAAAACCTTTTAAAAATATCCCCACTAAGAAATGTACCTGTGAGAGCTTCCACCATGATTTTTCTTGCTCAGTCACTTTCCTGAGTGATTCCAGTGCTTCCGCATGTGGCCACATGTGGTGTTGCATGCCCCTTCCTCTTGGAAACTGTTAATAATAATAGTAAAATAATAATGTGTTATTCTTTAAATGTCATTGACCTATCTCTGCCATCACTCAATCATACCTAAAATTAAATCCCACCAATTTAATCATCTTTCAAATTAATTGGAACAAATATTTAAGCAAAATGGCAGTAAGCAGGGTTACCAGTGATAGATGAGGAAGGCATACCTCTTAACTTCTTTGGGCTTACTAACTGGATTGACCCAAAAGCAAGTGCTGCCTGGAAAGACACTACTGACTGTAATTACTCCTATCGTGTCTGCTATTGTGTATTGTGCCTTTCCACTCTAAATATCACAGCGCCAAGCAGAGAAATTCCAGACCCCCACTTATTTTAGGTTGTTATAGTGTGGTTTTATCCCAGTTGGATCCTCACCACTTTTGTGACACGTAGTGTTATTACCTGGTGTTCCAAGGACACCAAGGCCTTTTACTAACTTACAAGGCAAAGATGCCTTCCACCTAAGGAAGAAGGAAGAGGTTTCCCTTGAGATGCTAAAGGGGTGAATCTGATTGAGCAATGTGGCACCATAAAGTGGACAAGGGCACTCAACAGAATTGCAGTAGTCTGCAATAATACATCCCTCAGCATTTCTTTTTTTTTTTTTTTAAGATTTTATTTATTTATTTATTGGAGAGCGAGAGAGAGAGAAACAGCATGAGAGAGGAGAGAGTCAGAGGGAGAAGCAGGCTCCCCGCCGAGCAGGGAGCCCGACCTGGGACTCGATCCCGGGACTCCAGGATCATGACCTGAGCCGAAGGCAGTCGCTCAACCGACTGAGCCACCCAGGCGCCCAGCATTTCTGTCCCTTTACAAATTAATGTATATATTACTGTAATCTGAAATATCCCATCTTGAAGTTTAGTTCCCATATGACCTTGCAAGTACTTGGACCTACATTTTTGATAAAAGAGACATAGAATGCCTCCTGATGGAAAGGCATGATAGCAGGCACACATAAATGTGCCTCAGGGTTAACTCACTGTTTTCAATACTACTGCTTCTGTCATGATTTGTCCTGCAGTCCAGCGGGATATACAAGTCTCCTCCATGGAGACCATTGCTCCAAGACTTAATGAAAAAGGAGAGGGGGATATCCCAGTTTAAAGGAAAAAGGAATATTCTATCCCTGCTCCTCTAAGACACCTGAGGAGGTTTTCCAGGTTTTACAGGGGAATGTGTATCTCTTGGCTAACTTGTTTAGGCCATCCTAAGTGCTGCTGCTTATCAGCATAGTAAAAATCCCCTTTTCAAAACCGAATCATTGCAAAATCAGGATTCTGCTATCTACCATCATTCCATTATTATGAACCCCAACCTCTTTGAGTTTGATTAGGATATCTATAAAGAGAGGCACCCACTACACCTCAGGCTACTCTAAACATCGAGGAGCTTACCAGGTAAACACCAAAAAGACAAGAAAAAACAACAGTAAATGGTCAGGAACAGAAAAAAAAAAAACAAAAAACAAAAAACACCCAACAAACACTGAAGAGGAAAAAAAAAAGGTCGGGAGAGAGCAGGTTATGTTTCAGAGACCCTTGCTGAGAGAGTCTGCTGTCTAGAAGCACTAGGTCCTTTCTTTCTCTTCCATCTTTCTCTATCAGTCACAGAAAATAAAAACCTCTGCTTCCAACAAAAATAAAATCCAGAAAAACCCTTGTTTCAGGCAGCTAAAATTCTAAAATGGAAAAAAAATGAGAAGGAATTCCTACATTGACAGGGACAAAAAATATATTAAATAAGTATGGGTGTGTATATTGAAATAATCATATATGTATATAAAATCATACATATGATTAAAAATCAAATAAAGGTCTATACATATAAAACTAAAACAAACAACCATAATCTGACCCCAACACTTGCATACATACTACAAACTTATATAACAAATTATATATATAGCCACCTGTCCCTCAAGTCTCTTGTGTTTCTGGGGAGCCCTTTGAGATTCACTGAGTGAACAGCAATGGGACTTTATAGACAATGCAAATGCCATTGCTAACCATCCCACATGATGAGAGCCCAGTAGAATGTTACTATTTTCCATCCCTTAGTAAGCATGTCCCAAAGAAAGGATGGGACCCAAGAAACAACATTCTTGACCAAACTTCAAGCAGTCCTCTTAGCACTGGATACATTGACCAACATGTAGCCCCATCCTTGCATTTATTCATTATAAATTATTATTTATACTATATATTATAAATTATTATTATTATTTATTATAAACTAAAAATTGTGTCATTCAGTATTTTAAAAAAAACACCAAAAAAAATAAATAAATAAGCTTCAGAATCTCTTGCTTCACAGATACTCAATATCATGCTTATCAAATAGAAAGTTTTTCAAAGAAGACATGCAAATGGTTAACAAACACATGAAATGTTGCTCATCACTCATCATCCAGGAAATACAAATCAAAACCACAATGACAAATCAACTTACCCTTGTCAGATGGCTAAAATTAACAAGGCAGGAGACAACATATGTTGGTGAGGAAATGGACAAAGGGAAACCCTATTGCACTCTTGATGGGAATGCAAGCTGGTGCAGCCACTCTGGAAAACTATATAGAGGTTCCTCAAAAAGTTAAAAATAGAGCTACCGTATGACCCAGCAGTTGCGCTACTAGGGATTTACCTCAAAGAAACAGATGTAGTGAAAGAATGGACACATACACCCCAATGTGTATAGCAGCAATGTCCGCAATGCCAAACTGTGGAAAGAGCTCAGATGTGCATCGATAGATGAATGGCTTAAGATGTGTGGGATGTATGTGTGTGTGTGCGTGTGGTGTGTATGTGTGTGCATGTGCGAGTGTGTGTGTGTGTATTTATATATATATAAATGTAATGGAATATTTCTCATCCATCAAAAAGAATGATATCTTGCCATTTGAAACAATATGGATGGAGCTAGAGGGTATTATGCTAAGTGAAATAACCCTGTCAGATAAACAAAAATACCATATGTTTTCACTCATATTTGAAATATTTTTTAAATTTTATTACGTTATGTTTGTCACCATATAATTCATCATTAGTTTTTCTCTTTTTAAAATTTTTTATTGTTATGTTAATCACCATACATTACATCATTCGTTTTAGATGTAGTGTTCCATGATTCATTGTTTGTGCATAACACCCAGTGCTCCATGCAGAACGTGCACTCTTTAATACCCATCAACAGGCTAACCCATCCTCCCATGGCCATTGCCACTAGAACCCTGTTTGTTTTTCAGAGTCCATCGTCTCTCATCGTTCATCTGCCCCTCCGATTTCCCCCCTTCATTCTTCCACTCCTGCTATCTTCTTTTTTTTTATCATATATTGCATTATTTGTCTCAGAGATACAGATCTGAGATTCAAAAATCTTGCACAATTCACAGCGCTTACCAGAGCACATACCCTCCCCAGTGTCTATCACCCAGTCACCCCATTACTTCCACCCCACCCCCAACTCCAGCAACTCTGTTTGTTTCCTGAGATAAAGAATTCCTCATATCAGTGAGGTCATATGATACATGTCTTTCAGTGTTTGACTTATTTCCCTCAGCATAATACCATCCAGTTCCATCCACGTCATTGCAAATGGCAAGATCTCATTCATTTTGATAGCTGCATAATATTCCATTGTATATATACGCCACATCTTCTTTATCCATTCATCTGTCGATGGACATCTTGGCTCTTTCCACAGTTTGGCTATTGTGGACATTGCTGCTATAAACATTGAGCTGCACGTGCCCCTTTGGATCCCTGCATTTGTATCTTTGGGGTAAATACCCAATAGTGCAATTGCTGGATCATGTGGTAGCTCTATTTTCAACTTTTTGAGGAACCTCCATACTGTTTTCCAGAGTGGCCGCACGAGCTTGCATTCCCACCAACAGTGTAGGAGGGTTCCCCTTACTCCGCATCCCCGCCAACATCTGTCATTTCCTGACTTGTTAAATTTAGCCATTCTGACAGATGTGAGGTGCTATCTCATTGAGGTTTTCATTTGGATTTCCCTGATGCCGAGTGATGTTGAGCACTTTTTCATGTGTCTGTTGGCCATTTGGATTACTTCTTTGGAAAAATGTCTGTTCATGTCTTCTGCCCGTTTCTTGATTGGATTCTTTGTTGTTTGGGTGTTGAGATTGATAAGTTCTTTATAGATTTTGGATTCTAGCCCTTTATCTGATAGGTCATTTGCAAATATCTTCTCCCATTCTGTCGGTTGTCTTTTGGTTTTGTTGACTGTTTCCTATGCTGTGCAAAAGCTTTTTATCTTGATGAAGTCCCAATAGTTCATTTTTGCCCTTGCTTCCCTTGCCTTTGGCAATGTTTCTAGGAAGAAGTTGCTAAGGCTGAGGTCAAAGAGGTTGCTGCCTGTGCTCTCCTTTAGGATTTTGATGGACTCCTGTCTCACATTGAGGTCTTTCAACCATTTGGAGTATATATTTGTGTGTGGTGTAAGGAATTGGTCCAGTTTCATTCTTCTGCATGTGTCTGTCAAATGTTCCCAACACCATTTGTTGAAGAGACTGTCTTTTTTCCATTGGACATTCTTTCCTGCTTTGTCAAAGATTAGTTGACCATAGAGTTGAAGGTCCATTTCTGGGCTCTCTATTCTGTTCCATTGATCTGTGTGTCTGTTTTGGTGCCAGTACCATTCTGTCTTGATGATGACAGTTTGTAATAGAGCTGGAAGTCTGGAATTGTGATGCTGCCAGCTTTGCTTTTCTTTTTCAACATTCCTCTGGCTATTCGGGGTCTTTTCTGGTTCCATACAAATTTTAGGATTATTTGTTCCATTTCTTTGAAAAAAGTGGATGGTATTTTGATGGGGATTGCATTGAATGTGTAGATTGCTCTAGTTAGCACTGACATCTTCACAATATTTGTTCTTCCAATCCATGAGCATGGAATGTTTTTCATTTCTTTGTGTCTTCCTCAATTTCTTTCATGAGTATTTTATAGTTTTCTGAGTACAGATCCTTTGCCTCTTTGGTTAGATTTATTCCTAGGTATCTTATGGTTTGGGGTGCAATTGTAAATGGGATCGACTCCTTAATTTCCCTTTCTTCTGTCTTGTTCTTGGTGTATAGGAATGCTGCTGACTTCTGTGCATTGATTTTATATCCTGCCACTTTACTAAATCCCTGTATGAGTTCTAGGAGTTTTGGGGTGGAGTCTTTAGGGTTTTCCACATAAAGGATCATATCATCTGCAAAGAGTGAGGGTTTGACTTCTTCTTTGCCAATTTGGATGCCTTTGATTTCTTTTTGTTGTCTGATTGCTGTGGCTAGGACTTCTAATACTCTGTTGAATAGCAGTGGTGATAGGGGATATCCCTGCCGCATTCCTGAGATTAGGGGGAAAGCTCTCAGTTTTTCCCCATTGAGAATGATATTCGCTGTAGGTTTTTCATAGATGGCTATTATAATATTGTGGTATGTACCTTCTATGCCTATACTCTGAAGAATTTTGATCAAGAAAGGATGCTGTACTTTGTCAAATGCTTTTTCTGCATCTATTGAGAGGATCATAAGATTCTTGTTCTTTCTTTTGTTAATGTATTCTATCAAGTTGATTGATTTACCCATGTTAAACCGATTTTGCAACCCAGAGATAAATCCCTGGTAGTGGTGAATAATCCTTTTAATGTACTGTTGGATCTTATTGGCTAGTATTTTGGTGAGAATTTTTGCATCCATGTTCATCAAGGATATTGGTCTGTAATTCTCCTTTTTGATGGGGTCTTTGTCTGGTTTTGGGATCAAGGGAATGCTGGCCTCATGAAATGAGTTTGGAAGTTTTCCTTCCATTTCTATTTTTTGGAACAGTTTCAGAAGAATAGGTATTGATTCTTCTTGAAATGTTTGGTAGAATTTCCTTGGGAAGCCATCTGGCCCTGGGCTTCTGTTTGTTGGGAGATTTTTGATGACTGCCTCAAATTCCTTAGTGGTTATAGGTCTGTTCAGGTTTTCTATTTCTTCCTGGTTCAGTTTGGGTAGTTGATAACATCTCTAGGAATGCATCCATTTCTTCCAGGTTATCTAATTTGCTGGCATAGAGTTGCTCATAATATGTTCTTATAATTGTTTGTATTTCTTTGGTGTTGGTTGTGATCTCTCCTCTTTCATTCATGAATTTTTTGATTTGGGTCTTTTATCTTTTGATAAGTCTGGCCAGGGGTTTATCAATCTTGTTAATTCTTTCAAAGAACTAGCTCCTAGTTTCGTTGATCTGTTCTACTGTTCTTTTCATTTCTGTTTCATTAATTTCTGCTCTGATCTTTATTATTTCTCTTCTCCTGCTGGGTTTAGGCTTTATTTGCTGTTCTTTCTCCAGCTCCTTTAGGTGGAGGGTTAGGTTGTGTACTTGAGACCTTTCTTGTTTCTTGAGAAAGGCTTGTATTGCTATCTAATTTCCTCTTAGGACTGCCTTTGCTGTATCCCAAAGATTTTGAACAGTTGTGTTTTCATTTTCATTGGTTTCCATAAATTTTTTTAAATTCTTCTTTAATTTCCTTTCCGAGCTTCCTCTTGTGATTGGGTTCTAGTTTCAAAGCATTGTGGTCTGAAAATAGGCAGGGAATGATCCCAATCTTTTGTTACCAGTTGAGACCTGATTTGTGACCTAGGATGTGATCCATTCTGGAGAATGTTCCATCGGCACTAGAGAAGAATGTGTACTCCGTTGCTTTGAGATGTAATATTCTGAATAAGTCTGTGATGTCCATTTGGTCCAGTGTGTCATTTAAGGTCTTTAATTCCTTGTTGATCTTTTGCTAAGATGATCTGTCCATTTCAGTGAGGGGGGTTTTAAAGTCCCCCATTATTATCTTTGTCAATGTGTTTCTTTGTTTTTGTTATTAATTGGTTCATATAATTGTCTGCTCCCATGTTAGGGGCATAGATATTTATAATTGTTAGATCTCCTTGTTGGATAGACCCTTTAAGTAGGATAAAGCATCCTTCCTCATCTCTTATTACAGTCTTTGGTTTAAAATCTAATATGTCTGATATAAGGATTGCCACCCCAGCTTCCTTTTGGTGTCCATTAGCATGGTAAATGGTATTCCAGCCCCTCATTTTCAATCTGGAGGTGTCTTTGGGTCTAAAATGAGTCTCTTGCAGACAGCATATCGATGGATGTTGTTTTTTAATCTAGTCTGAAAGCCTGTGTATTTTGATTGGGGTATTTAGCTCATTTACATTCAGGCTAACTATTGAAAGATATGAATTTAGTGCCATTGTATTGCCTGTAAGGTGACTGTTTCTGTATATTCTCTTGTTCCTTTCTGGTCTATGTTGCTTTTAGGCTCTCTCTTTGCTTAGAGGACCCCTTTCAAGATTTCTTGTAGGGCTGGTTTCGTGTTTGCAAACTCCTTTAGTTTTTGTTTGTACTGGAAGCTTTTTATCTCTCCTTCTATTTTCAATGACAGCCTAGCTGGATATAGTATTCTTGGCTGCATATTTTTCTCATTTAGTGCTCTGAATATATCTTGCCTGTCCTTTCTGGCCTGCCAGGTCTCTGTGGTAGGTCTGTTGCCAATCTAATGTTTCTACCATTGTAGGTTACATATCTCTTCTCCTGAGCTGCTTTTAGGATTTTCTCCTTGTCTCTGAGACTTTTAAGTTTTACTATTAGATGTTGGGGTTTGGCCTATTTTTATTGATTTTGAGAGGGGTTCTCTGTGCTTCCTGGATTTTGAGGCCTGTTTCCTTCACCAAATTAGGGAAGTTCTCTGCTATAATTTGCTCCATTATACCTTCTGCCACTCTCTCTCTTTCTTCTTCTTCTGGGATCCCAATTTTTCTAATGTTGTTTTGTCTTATAGTATTGCTTATCTCTCAAATTCTGCCCTTGTGATCCAGTAGTTGTTTATCTCTCTTTTTCTCAGCTTCTTTATTTTCCACCATTTGGTCTTCTATATCACTGATTCTCTCTTCTGCCTCATTTATCCTAACAGTTACTGCCCCCACATTGATTGCACCTCATTAAAAGCCTTTTTGATTTCGACTTGGTTAGAATTTAGTTCCTTTACTTCTCCAGAAAGGGTTTCTCTAATAACTTCCATGCTTTCTTCAAGCCCAGCTAGTATCTTTAAAGTGATGGTTCTGAACTCTAGATCCGACATCGTACTAATGTCCGTATTGAATAGGTCCCTGGCAGGCGGTACTGCCATATGTTCTTTTTGTTGTCATTTTTCCGGCTTGTCACTTTGTACAGAGATTAGATTAATAAGAGAACAAAATGCTAAGAGGTAACAACGTCCCCAGAAAATATATTCTCAACAAAGCAGAAAAGACCTGAAGCAGGGGGAAAAGAAAGGGAAAGAGAGAAAAAAGAAAAAGAAAAAACAAGAAAAAGAAAAAGGTAAAGATATAAACAAAGAAAAACAGAACAAAACACACAAACAAAAAGATTATGATCAAATATGATCAGACTGGTACATAGATCAGTGCCACAAACTAGATTTTTGGTGTATTTTGGTCTGTTTGAAGAAAGTGCCTCCCAAAATTTTAAAGAAAGAGTAACTTATATATGTAGAAAAATAAGGGTTGATATGATGAAGGGATGGAATATGACTGTAAAGTTGAAAATTATAAAAAAAATTTATAAAAGGATATAATAAGAAATTGTTTGGAAAAAGAAGAAGAGGATTAAAAAAAAGAAAAAGAAAAGGGAGAGAATGTGATCAGGCAGGGGAGTAGAAAAAAACCATACACTAGAGATTTAAGGTACGTTTTGATCTGTTAGAAGAAACTATCTCAAAATTTTAAAGAGAGAACAACTTATATATATATGCCAAAAATATGGGTAACTATGAAGGGATAGAATATGACTCTAAAATTGAAAAATAAAAATGTTTTTTAAAAAAGGGATTGATCAGATGTTGGTTGAAAAAGGGAAAAAGAAAAATTAAAAAAAAAA
>NC_058420.1:2108582-2168268 GCF_002201575.2 Neomonachus schauinslandi
TCCAACCCACACAGTCTCCGTTTTTGCCTGTGATGCTATAAAGTGTATCCTCCCCGGTTATGTGCCGCAGAACACTCCCAGCAGTGGAACCCAGGGCTAGGCACATCTCTGCCCTTTGTGCTTCTAAAACTGTGAGCTGCCCCCGGGTCATGCATGTGCATCTGCAGCTCTTGTATCCTGTCTGGGTGTTGAACCAGAGACTGTACACTTTTCTCTCAGGGCCTCCAGAACAGCAGTGGGCATGTGTTCCCCTCCCCAGGATGAGAGGAGAGGGTGATGCCACCTTCCACTCCACCATCCACAATCAACAGGGTGGGTCTTCAGAGAGAAATACAGAGCTTCTTGTAGAGGATGCAGTCGCTTACACCAAACTCTGCCTCCCCTGCACCCTACACGGCAGGTCTGACTGGGAACCAGTGGATGGATCCTATCCCCATGTTGACCAAAAAACGACCCCCACATGTATCACGTGTACTGATCACAGAGTGCTCCAAAGTGTCAACTTCACTTCTCCTGGAAATAGGACTAGGCTTTTTTTTTTTTTTTCCCCTTTTGGAATCAGGATTCTACTTTTTACTCATTTGTTCGTTTCCTTTTCTCATTATTTGGCTCAGGCTTCCTTTTGTTTTTCTGTACTTTCTTTTTTCCTTCATCCTTTTTCCTTGGAAGCAGGCATCCACTTTTTGTTTGTCCATTTGCTTTTTTGTTCCTTTCCCTTTTTTCTTTAGTTGGATCAGGCTCCACCCCCACCTTTATCAGATTTATTTTAAAAAAAAATCAAAGCACACCAAGGTAAAGATCCAAACACTTCCCATGCCAAGCAAGAAGGAAGTCTCCAGGGCGAAAAAAACAGCTATAGCAGAACAGCAGAGTGCACACAGCATACACCAGAAACACTTCCAGAAGGGACAGAGAGTATTGGACCCCTTCATAATACAGCATTACTCTTAGGTGCAGCCAAAAGAATAAGCTTTCATAACACACAAAAGATAGAAATGTAGTCAAAATGACAGGATGGAGGAATTCTCCTCAAAAGAAAGTTCAGGAAGAATTCACAGCCAGGGACTTCCTGAAAAGAGATGTAAGGAATTTCACAGAACAAGAATTTAGATCCACAGCCATAAGAATACTAGTTGGACTGAAAAGAAGCATAGAAGACACCACCAGAGAAATCCTTGCTGCCGAGGTAAAAGACCGGCAATCTAGTCAGCCTGAAATGAAAAATGCTATAACTGAGATGCTGAACAGACTGAATATCATGACAATGAGGACTGAAGAAGCTGAGGACAAAATAGGTGAATTCGAATATACTGAAGTTGAAAAGAAGAGGGCAAGAACGCTATTAGATCACAAAGGCAGACTTAGGGAACTCGGCCATCCCATAAAGCAAACTAATATCTATATTTAGGAGACCCAGGAGAAGTAGGGTATGGAAAGAGGACAGAAGAGTTACATTTGTTTTTCTCTCTACTACTTTGTTAATAAATGTGTTATGAGTTTGGATACAATGTTCTGGGCTTTATACTGAATATGTCATTTATGTGCCTACAACTTAGAGTTCTCACTTTTATTTCCTTGTTAACCTAAGATTTAGTAATACAGTACTTATAGTGTTATTGTAAACTCTTTGGATTTCTAGAAGGTTAGGAAGTAACTTTGTATTAATTTCTATTTTAACTGCATGAGGCCAGTGAAAAAATTCTGGATTTTGAGATTTCCTTTTTGTGACTATTCTCTAAGGATTAAAAAAAATACATATTTTATATTATTATATAAATGTCCCCACATTTTAAATCAAGGTTGTTAGTATTTCTGTTTAATTGCTGCAATGTGTTTTATCTTTGCTTAATGTATCATTTCTCCGGAACTTATATTAGTTCTGTGTAAGCTGTTGCATGCTGGTAATATTGTACAGCTCCTACAACTCTTTCTTGCTCTATCAAAAGAGTTATTTAGATTTTCTGCCTCCATCCCTGTCCACATTGCTGCTCTAAAGTAAGTTGTCTTCCCCCAAATATTGTTTGTACCAATAGGCATGACTTAGTTCTCATCATTATATACTTTTCTATTAATATTGATGTTAATATTAATATTAAACACGAATGGCCACTTGCTGCTTCAGGAATGCAGTCTTCGACACCAAATCATCCTATCTTTTACCCATCTGGCCTCCTTGTCCACTTAGTAGTCTCTGTGGCTGCTCCTCGGCCTCTGGGAAAACTTTGCTGGATTCCATGAGACTTGGCTCTAAATCCACTTCCTATTCTATACTCTCTCTATTGGTGATCTTACCCACAAGTATACCTATGTCAGCTAAACACTCAGACTCATACGTTTGTATATTTAGGCTCTCCTATGAGTTCATGACCCTGTTACATGTCTTCTCTTAGTTGTTCAAATGCACGTCCAACTGCACATATTCTAAATAGATTCAAGACCTCTTCCTGGAAAGCTTTGATCTTCACTTTGGCATTCCACCAATCCTCTCTGGTCCAATGAACACACATATCATGCTTGTTTTCAGAGGACATAGAGAGTAATACATGGGAAATACTCTTCCTTATCCCTACCCATCTCACAGGCAAAAAAAGAACATCCTCTTTCTAAGATTGGATCTCATGTGGTTCCCACCAATGGGCTTGGCCTTTTTGTAAATTACCTTCCTATACTTCCTAAACTACTGGCTATTCCTTGATCTAAAGAAATTTCTTCCTAGGGTAGTGCTTCCCTCTCTCTGTTCACCATTTTAGTTAAGCAATGAGAATGTGCAATTTTTAAATTAAAATTATTCTTTACAAAGTTAAGTGTTTGGCAGAGTATGCAATTAGCATATTTATTTATTTATTTATTTATTTATTTATTTATTTATTTATTTATTTGGAAAGACATCCTTCATCCAGATCATTTCCACTGCTGTGAAGACAATGTAGTCAGTTTCTCTTTTGAAGCAATGTTCCTTTGCCTAATTGTGGTCATTCTTGAGGATTTTTACCTCCTAATCTTCACCCTAATTCTTGTTTTATTTTCCTGGAGATGTCATTGGTATATTTCAGTGGAGTTAATCCTCCACAATAATTAATCAGCAATATGCATGTTATGAAACACAAAGGATCTTTGATAATAATTGCCAAAGATTGGTTCTGATTTAAGTTAAATGCAGGATATTAATGAAAATCAAGTTGGAAAGAGAGCCTCATGTTGTGGAAATTCTTATTCTCTTGAGAGTTGTGTTTTACAAGTGGAGAACTTTATCCATCATTCATAAGAGGAGAATCACTAACTTAACCTTGCAACAAAGTGAAAAGATAATTGTCCTAAGATTATGCCGTTAGTGAGAAATGCCACTGATTTCCATTTATATTCCCCTCCTTCACACTGTTACCCTCCTTATTGTAGCCCCAACTGTTTGCCAACGAGCTTTGGAAGTTACTTTGAGAAATCAAAGATTTCTGTAGGAGAAACAAAACATTTCCACACGACAGAGAGTTTAATGGGATTCAACATTGGCCTCGGGGTTCCCATAGGCTGAATATGTGAACATGAGTGGCCAAAGATGAGTAGAAACACCTAATCACCACAACTGTGCTCTGAGCACCTGGCCACCCCAAACATGTGCCGAGTTTGCCAGCACATGCACATTAAACTGGCAAGGAATGATGTTTACATCAATTGTTGATCGGTATCTGCTTCTTTGTAATTATTTTTCTTTATTATTGAAGCATAATTAACATACAAGGTTATGTTGGTTCAGATGTACCATACACTGATTTGGCAATTCTCTACAGTACTTAGTGCTCACCATGATACCTGTAGTCACTCTGTGTTACCATACAATGCTATTACAATATTATTGACTACATTCCCTATGTCATATTTTTCATCCTTGTGGTTTATTTATCTTATAACTGCAAGATTATAACTCTCAATCCCCTTTCTCCATTTTGCCCATCACTGTATTCACCTCCCCTTTGGAACAACATCGATGGAACCAGAGAGTATTATGCTAAGTGAAATAAGCCAGTCCGAGAAAGAAAGATACCCAATGATTTCACTTATGTGTGGAATATTGATAACAAAACAAAACCAGACCCTCCTGTATAGAGTCCATTCACCTTTGGGGGAACACCTACTTGTTCACTAAAAAGAGCTTTCTTTCTGTCTTTGGGGACTCTGGGATATTGTAATTTTCTTTTCTGTCTCTCTTTGGAGATAATACGTCTTTTTTTTCTTGCCTTGAGCAGTGAGTGAAATGGCATGGTTTGGAGCTAGAAAAAGGAAGTCTTGAGACCCAAAGATATATCTTCCTTCTCCAGGAATAGGCTACCTCATGGCTTGATCAGGCTTGTCATTGAACTAGATAGACAAAGGCTTTCCTGCCAAATGTGCATGGTTCTACTTCCTGTCTTTACATGCCTGCCACGACTATTTCATGTCCATAAGTGAGAAAGTCTTTAGATTCTATGACATTCCACTCTTCCTTCCCTACTTGCAAGCATGGGGAGCTTCCCTCATCCCCTTCACCACCAGGCTGTTGGATTTTGGCCAAAAAGTTAACCAGAAGCCTTACAGTCACCCTTTTTTTTTTTTTTTTTTCAGAATTTCTTGAGGTGCTAGTGAAGATTTCCAGGCTTGTTTATTGCTTTAGTATGTTTGATAGCAGCTCAAAGGATAATCATGGTCGTCTCACTGAGAAAAACATATTGAAAACATGTAAGAACCACTCATGGGACATCGCTGACTGCTTAGGGAAAGATGGATACGACTTTAGGAAGATGAGAGGATGGTCCCGTTAAGACAGGCATCATAAGACAATAGGTTAAGAGTAGATTTCTGTGATAAAAAATGAAGGGACAGTACGCCAACAAGTTCAAAACAAATCTCATGGTGAGACTGTGGAATAAGGTGTGGAAATGGTTTTGATTTCAGATCAAGTAGCTCAGCATGTGTAGGCATTTCCCAGTGTGTGTAGGTGATAAGGGGAGAGACTCATTGAGCACTAACTAGATGAAGTGGGGTCTCTATGACCCCTGTTGCTATCTGTGACAAACAGAACTACCATGGGAATTGCTGATCCTGCATGAGAACACCCCCCACCCTACTTGGTCAATCAGACAGTTCCTATCCCCATTTTCCCACATTCTTCTTTTATTCCCAGAATCTTGTTTCTCTAAGTCTATGCATTGTATCAGACATTAGATTTACTTGATTGCCTCTGGTTAAGGCAGGGGGGGTTTACTATTCACTAGGCAGGAAATTCAATATCAAGAAAGTCATTCAGCCCAATATGTACAAGTGAAAGGGCTTAGGAAGAAGAATGTCATAAATCAAAAATATGACTCCTGAAGTTGATTCTTTCTTCCCTTTACACAACAAGAGTTACTTCTTATGGAAAAAAAAAAACAAAAAACAAAAAACAAACATAAAACAAAACAAAACAAAACCTCTGGATAATATGTGGTTATATGATCTCATAACTGAAATATGCTTAGGCGAATAGTCTGTGTATAGCCAAGTCCCGGGATCCAATTCTACAAGCTATGTTAAGTATGGAAACAGGTCTCATAGAACATGTCACACCCCTCAACCATAAATCAGTATCACCTGAGTTTCTGAGCAATGACAGTGCAGTTGTTTTTGTCTAAAACGGTGAGGTATTAAGTCTACAAAGACTAACTGGGGCCAAAGAACAGTTTATTTAGATTTGACATATGCCCTCATGGAATGCAGCCAGGTACAGAGCAACTCCCACCATCCAAAAATGCCAGATCTGGACTCTGAACTCTCCTGTTCGTTTTCCTCTTCTTCATCTTCCTGCATCTCCTCAGCAGCCTGTAGCAACCTCTGTCCCTCTCCCTGCAATGGTTCTTTGTTCTTGCAGTTTTCATCCTCTTCCTGCTCCATTAGAGCCTGCCCATCATCCATACCTTGGATTGTCTGATTTTGGTAAGAAAACATTTGGGAGATGGAAATTAGAGTCTTAAGACAGGCCTGCACTGCAACTCTTTGATTAAGTTCCACAAAGGGAACATGCACTGCCTTGTGGGAATCCTTAGGGTTCTTAGAGATTTGAATCTTCCTCAATGGGTCTTTTCAGATCTTCATATTGTCTTTTTGAAACTGACACCAAAGCCTTTTTATGGCTTCCCTTTGGGTGTAGGTCTTTTTCAAAATGCTCTGCACTTGCTACTGTTGTCTCCAAACAGATGAGTCCATCCATGGCCTAGGGTGCTACCGTACAGAGTCTCCATTTTTGTGCTTGGGCAACTCTGAAGATTGGGAGGTCTTTTTGGCACAATTTCTGGAGCTGGTAGAGGAACTCCTGTCTTTGCTGTTAATCAAGATTCCAGAGATGTCTTTGGCATGGTTGGGGTGTTAATGGCAAGCTTCCGTCGGGCTGCAGTTTTGCTGATCATAAGCCCCCTGTTTGGAATTGAGGAACATGTACATCTCCGTGGGTTGGAGCACTTTGGTTTAGATTGAGTTGTAGTCCTTACTCTTTTCCGACATGTAGTGTGTAAACTGGAATTTTGGACTCTTGGACTTCTTACGAATCCAGAGGGCTGGTGATGAGAGTCACGACCATGGACTACACATTCTGCTATGGAGTAGGTGACAACAACACACTTGGCAAACTGTCTGGGCGAAATACCCAGGCGGCTCCAACAATTCTGGGGGGCTTGTGATCCTTTTGGCTGCCCCATGACTACTGCACCCAAGTGCCTACATTAGGGCTTTTTGGGAGAAGTGGTTGCCATGACATCACAGCTTTGTGACTTCACGGAAACAACAGGGAGCCGTCCCTCTGTCAGTGACTTTGCCTCCTAGGGCTTTTGGTCGAGACCCCTAATAAGGACAGATAAAGAGCTCTATTAGCCTGATCATGAAGTCAGGTTGTCTTTTGTGTTTATTTTCCACTTCCCATTTCTATACAGAGAAAAAAAATGAGGTTCACTATACCATAATACTTCTTATGTCAACTTTTCTCCTGAAATAAGAAGGAGTTCCAGCCTAGTCAAGGATCCAAATAAACAGTGAGGGCTATTGGACAGCATTAGCTATCTGGGAGGATTGTCATCTTAAGAGAAAGAGAGTCCTTTATTAGGTTCTTTTCCTTATGGAATCTGTGGAAGAAAAAGGGAATGAAAGTCCCTTTTAAAGGGAAAGATACTAGTATGCAGATACATTGTGTTGTCTCTGTACTAATCTCCTAGTCTTATAAAACACCAGTCCTAATGGATTAGGCCTCACTCTACCTTATTTTAACTTAAACACCTTTTTAAAGACCATGTTTCAAAAACAGTCCCATTCTGCATTATAACTAACCCTTAAGTAAGAGCACTTGGCGGCACTAAATCTCACAATTAGTTTATTCTAAATTCCCCTGGTAATCTGTATAGCCAAGCTTACCAGTTGGTTTTATTCAGAGGAAAATAAACTGCATCTATTGAAAGGATTGCAATATCTGGAATAGGCAAAGTGTGGAAAGAGCCGAGATGCCCTTCAACAGATGAATGGATAAAGAAGATGTGGTTCATATATACAATACAATATTACTCAGCCATCAGGAAGGATGAATACCCACCATTTGCATCAGCATGAATGGATCTGGAGGGGACTATGCAAAGTGAAATACTCAAGCAGAGAAGGACAATTAGCCTATGGTTTCACTCATATTTGGAATATAAGAAATAGCACAAAGGACCACAGGGGAAGGGAGAGAAGACTGGGAAGAAATCAGAGAGGCAGACAAACCATGAAAGACTCTGGACTCTGGGAACCAAGCTGAGAGTTACAGAAGGGAGGGGGGTAGGAGGATGGGGTAGCTAGGTGATGGGTATTGAGGAGGGCATGTGTCATGATGAGCACTGGTTGTTATATGCCCTAATGAATCACTGAACGCTACATAAAAACATATGATGTACTGTGTGCTGGCTAATTGAACATAATGAAAAATAATAAAAATTTAAAAATAAAACCAGGTTCTGTAAGAAGTAAGAAAAAAAAAAAAGGAAAGGATTATATGATTTTTATCTTTCTTCTAGTAAAATAGTATATCGTTTGTTTCTTATAGTGTCCTTGTCTGAGTTTCGTTTCAGGGTATTGTAACTGAGTTTGAGTGTTTCCTCCTCCTCGATTTCTGGAATAGATAAGAAGAATGAACATTAACTCCTCATTAAATGTCTAGAAGAGTTTACCAGTGAAATGATTTGCTCCCGGCTTTTTGTGTGTTGGGGGGTGTTTGATTACTTCGTCAACCTCATTTTTATTTTTATTTATTTTTATTTTTTTTAAAGATTTTATTTATTTATTTATTTGAGAGAGAGAGAGAGAAACAGCATGAGAGGCTATAGGGTCAGAGGGAGAAGCAGGCCCCCCGCCGAGCCGGGAGCCCAATGCGGGACTCGATCCCAGGACTCCAGGATCATGACCTGAGGCGAAGGCAGTCGCTTAACCAACTGAGCCACCCAGGTGCCCCGTCAACCTCATTTTTAAATATTTAATTTTATATGCTATGTTAGTTGCCATAGAATAATACATCTTTAGATTTGATGTGGTATTCCATGACTCATTGTTTTCATCAAACACCCAGTGCTCCCTGCAGTCCGTGCCCTCCTTAGTACCAGTCACCAGGCTAAACCATCCCCGCTCCCCTCTCCCCTCTGAAACCCTCAGTTTGTTTCTCAGAGTCCATAGTCTCTCATTGTTCATCTCTCCCTCCGGTTCCCCACCCCCCACCTTCATTTTTGCCTTCCTTCTCCTTATACCTCCATGCTATTCCTTATACTTGTTACTGTTACTTCAATTGGCTATTGCAGACATTGCTGCTATGAACATTGGGGTGCATATGGCCCTTCTTTTCACTACATCTGTGTTTTTGGGTAAATATCCAGGAGTGAAATTGCTGTGTCAGTGTAACTCTATATTTAATTTTTTGGGACACCTCCACACTGTTTTCCAAAGTAGCTGTACCAACTTGCATTCTCATCAACAGTGTAAAAGGGTTCCCCTTTCTCCAAAACCTCTCCAACATTTGTTGTGTCTTTCCCTGTCCATTTTTGCCATTCTAACTGGTGAAAGGTAGTATCTCAGCATGGTTTTGATTGGATTTTCCTCGATGGCTAGTGATGATGAACATTTTCATGTGTCTGTTGGCCATTTGTACGTCATCTTCAGAGAAGTGTCTGTTCATGTCTTCTGCCCATTTTTTGACTTGCCTATTTGTTTTTTGGGTGTTGAGTTTGAGAACTTCTTTATAGATCTTGGATACCAGCCCTTTCTCTGTAGTGTCATTTGCAAATACCTTCTCCCATTCAGTGGGTTGCCTCTCTGCTTTGTTGACCGTTTCCTTGTCTGTGCAAAAGCTTTTTATCTTGATGAAGTACCAAAAGGTCATTTTTGCTTTGGTTTCACTAGCATTTAGAGATGAATCTTGAAAGAAGTTGCTGTGGCCGATGTCAAAGAGGTTCCTGCCTATGTTCTCCTCTAGGATTTTGATGGATTCCTGTCTCACATTGAGGTCTTTCATCCACTTTGAGTTTATATTTGTGTATGGTATTAGAGAATGGTCGAGTTTCATTCTTCTGCACGTGGCTCTCCAATTTTCCCAGCACCATTTATTGAAGAGACTTCTTTTTTCCATCGCATATTTTTTCCTGCTTTGTCGAAGATTATTTGACCATAGAGTGGAGGGTCCATATCTGGGCTCTCCATTCTGTTCCATTGGTCTAGGTGTCGGTTTTTGTGCCAGTACCATGCTTTCTTGGTGATCACAGCTGTGTAAGATAGCCGAAATCGGGCAACATGATGCCCCAATTTGTATTTCTTTTTCAACATTTCCTTGGCGATTTGGGGTCTTTTCGGATTCCATACAAATGTTAAGAGTGTTTGTTCCAGGACTTTGAAAAATGTCATTGGATGGCAATTTTGATCGGGATGGCATTGAAAGTACAGATTGCTCTGGGTAGCATAGACATTTTAACAATGTTTATTCTTTCGATCTAGGAGCATGGAAAGTTTTTGCATCTTTTTGTGTCTTCTTCAATTTCTTTCATCAGAGTTCTGTAGTACCTAGAGTATAGATCCTTTACCTCTTGGTTAGGTTTATTTCGAGGTATCTTATGGTGTTTGGTGCTATTGAAAAAGGAGTCTTTTTTTGAATTTCTCTTTCAATAATTGCATTGTTAGTGTATAGGAAATCAACTGATTTCTGTGCATTGATTTTGTATCCTGCCACATTACTGAATTGCTGTATGAGTTCTAGTAATTTGGGAGTGAACTCTTTTGGGTTTTCCACGTAAAGTATCCTGTCATCTGTGAAAAGAGTGTTTGACTACTTTTTTGCAAATTTGAATACCTTTTATTTCTTTTTGTTGTCTGATTGCAGTTACTAGGACTTCCAGTACGCTGTTGAACAGTAGTGGTGAGAGTGGGCATCGTTGTTCTGTTCCTGATTTTAAGGGAAGAGTTATCAGCATTTCCCCATTGAAGAGGATAGTCACGATGTATTTTTCATATGTCAATTTTATGAACTTGAGGAATGTTCCCTCTATCCCTATACTGTGAAGGGTTTTAATCAGGAAAGGGTGCTGTATTTTCTCAAATGCTTTTTCAGCATCAGTTGAGAAGACCATATGGTTCTTCTCTCTTCTTTTATTAATATGTTCCAACACATCAGTTGATTTGCCAATGTTGAACCACCCTGGCATCACGGGGATAAATCCTATTTGGTCGTGGTGGATGATCCTTTTAATGTATTGTTGGATCCTATTAGCTAGGATTTTGTTGAGGGTTTGGGAATCCATGTTCATCAGGGATATCCATCTGAAATTCTCCTTTCTAATGGGGTTTTTGTCTGGTATTGGGGATCAAGTTAATGCTGGCCTCATTGAATGAGTCTGGAAACTTTCCTTCTGGTTCTATGTTTGGAAACAGCTTCAGGAGAATAGGTGTTATTTCTTCGTTGAATGTTTGCTAGAATCCCCCAGGGAATCCATCAGGCCCCGGACTCTTGTTTTTTGGGAGGTTTTCGATCACTGTTTCAATCCTGTTACTGGTTATTGGCCAATTCAGGTTGTCAATTTCTTCGTGTTTCAGGCTTGGCAGTTTACAGGTTTCCAGGAATGCCTCCATTTCATATAGATTGCTCAGTTTATTGGCATATATTTGTTGGTAATAATTTCTAATATTTGTTTCTATTTCCTTGGTGTTTGTCGTGATCTCTCCCCTTTCATTCATAATTTTATTAATTTGGGTCCTTTCTCTTTTCTTTTGAATAAATCTGGCCAGTGTTTTATCAATCTTATTGCTTCTTTCAAAGAACCAGCTTCAGGTTCATTGATCTGAACTACTGTGTTTCTGTTTCTAATTCATTGATTTCTGCTCTAATCTTAATTATTTCCCTTCTAATACATGTCTTTAGCATCATTTGTTGCTTTTTCTCTAGTTCTTTAAGGTGTTTAATTAGTTGGTGAATTTGGGAATTTTCTATTAATTTGAGTGTGGCTTGGATGGCTAAGTATTTCCACCTCAGGACCGTCTTTGCAGTATCCCATAGATTTTGGATCAATGTGTTTTCATTCTCTTTGGTCTCCATGAATTGTTTCAGTTCTTTGTTTTCCTGGATGACCCAAACATTCTTGAGCAAAGTGGTCTTTAGCTTCCAAGTGTTTGAATTTCTTCTATTTTTTTTCTTGTGATTGAGTTCCAGTTTTAAAGCATTATGATCTGAGAATATGCAGGGAATAATCTCAGTTGTTTGGTATTGTTTGAGACCTGATGTGTGACCCATATGTGGTCTATTTTGGAGAAAGTTCCGTGTGCGCTGGAGAAGAATGTGTATTCTGTTTTTTCATAGTGGAATGCTCTGTATATATCTATAAGGTCCATCTGGTGCAGGGTGTCATTCAAAGTTCTTGTTTCTTGGTTGATTTTCTGCTTAGATGACCTGCCTATTGCTGAGAGTAGAGTATTGAGATCTCCTACAATTAACATATTGTTATCAATATGACTCTTTGTTGGAAAGCCAAACATTTGGCTTATATAGATGGCTACTCCCATGTTGGGGGCATAGATGTTTACAATTGTTGGATCGTGTTGGATAGACACTTTAAGAATGACATAGTGTCCTTCTGTGTCTCTAACTACAGTCTTTAGTTTCAAATGTAATTTGTCTGATATAAGAATTGTTACCCCAGCTTTCTTTTGAGGTCCGCTGGCATGGAAGATGGATCTCCATCCCTTCACTTTCAGTGTGGAAGTATCTTTAGGTTGCAAATGAGTCTCTTGTAGATAGCATGTGGATGGGTCCTGTCTTTTTATCCAAACTGAAACCCTGTTCCATTTTATGGGAGCATTTAGGCCATTCACGTTGAGAGTGATTATTGAAAGTTATGAATTTGTTGTCATCATGTTGCCTGTGAAGACCTTGTTTTTATTGATTGTCCCTGTAAATTTCTGTTGCCTATCAATCTTGGGGTCTTTCTCCTTTTACAGAACCCCCCTTAATAATTCTTGCAGGGCTGGCTCAGTGGTCACATATTCATTCACTTTCTGCCTATCTTGGAAGCTCTGCATCTCTCCATCCATTCTAAATGACTGCCTTCCCAGATAAAGTATTCTTGGCGACATGTTCTTCTCATTTAGTATCCTGAATATGTCTTGCCAGGCCTTTCTGGCTTGCCAGGTCTCTGTGGATAGGTCTGATGTTATTCTGATGTTCCATCCTCTGTACATAAGGAATCTCTTTCCCCTAACTGTCCTTAAGATGGTTTCCTTGGTTCTAAGATTTGCAAGTTTTACTATTACATGCGGGGGTGTTGGCCTTTTTTCCTTGATCTTGAGAGGGGTCCTCTCTGCCTCTAGGACATGAATGTTTGTTTCATTCTCCAGATTAGGGAATTTCTCAGCTATGGTTTCCTCAAATATATCTTCTAGTCCTCTCTCTCTCTCCACCTCCTCCAGCATTCTGATAATTCTGACACTGGAACGTTTCATGGTGTCACTTATTTCTCTGATTCTATTTTCATGGGTTTTTAGTTGTTTTTCCCTGGATGCCTCTTTTCACTTTTTATGTATTAACTTGTCTTCCACGTTGCTAATTTGTTCTTCTGCCTCATTTACCCTAGCTGTTAGATAATCTAGATTAGGTTGGATCTCACTGATATCATTTTTAAGTTTTCCCAGTCCAGTTTTCATTTCTGCCCTTAGAGATGCTATGTTGCCATTAATTGCTTTCTCCGTTCTAGCTATTGTCTTCACAATTGGTGGCCTGAATTCCATCTCCAACAACTTGGTTATATCTGAATCCATTTGTAAATCTGGGGCATAAGTCATAATCTCTGAGTCTTTCCAATTTTGGGTGCTCCTCCTCCAAATCATTCTGTTGAGTGGTGTTTCAGGGAATATATAGAGTCCAAATTATTGAGCACAACGGAGGCAAGGTGCACCTGTTTTTCTGGACCATAGGGCTGCTGGCCTCTTATTTTCTCCGACTGTCTTCTGGGGGAGAGGCCTCCCACATGGTTACTCAGGCAACCCTGTTTGGGCAGACATGCCCTGCCCCCGGTTGCAGGGGATGGGCTCAGTGGAAACTGGATTTTTGGGGCTTTTGTTCTCTGACAGCTTTACACATCTCTGCGTCTCTTCTGAGATTCAGAATACAAGAGACTGTTTCCAACACTCTGTCTCAGAGCATAGAGATGGCTGTCTGTTCTTCAGTGAGCTCTCCAGGCCACCATATCTCCATTTCTGTCCATGCTGCTATAAACTTCAGTGTCCTGGGTTGTGCGTTCCCTCAGCAGCGCTCACAGTCCTCTAGGTTAGGTATGTCTCTGCCCTTTGTGCTTCTACAACTGCCTGCTGCTCCCAGTTCACACACATGGCCCTACCGCTCCAGTTTCTGTCTGTGGTGCTGCCCTAAAGTCCTTTCCCCGCCGCTATCGGTCTGGTAGTCTCTCCGCTGTCCCCAGTGTAGGAGGCTATCGCTCATTGGTGGTGTAGGATCTCCCAGTTATCCTCCAATATCTGCCCAAGGAATCACCACTCCCGGATTCCTACCTCGAAAACAACCACCTGGTATGTTCTGTTTGTAGAGATCTAGATCTATCTTCGTACATCTAAGATTATTTCGTGGGTGCTCAGAGTAGTCTGGCTGATATCCAGCTCAATTCCGCGGACCAGTGGGAATAGGGTCCCGTACTCTTCTGCCATCTTTTGCCCTACCATGACTTGTAATTTTGATACTCACTGCTTCAACCTCTTTAGTCATTATCAGATTGCTCAGATTTTGTATCTTTCATGATCTATTCTTGGTAGGTGGTACGTTTCTAGGAATTTAACCTTGCCTCAGTTATCAGATTTGCTGGCATAATTGTGTATAGGGAACTCTTAGGATTTTTTTTTTCCCTTGTATCAGTTGTAATGTCTCCTCTCTCTTAATTTTAGCTGTACCCTTTCCTCCTTGATTGTCCAGCTAAATCTCGAGTTTGTTTACCTTTTCAAAAAATAAGTGTGAGTTTTACTGATTTTTGTCTATTGTCATTTTGTTTGTATTTCATTCCTTTCTACAATAATGTTTATTATTTCATTGTATCAACTGACATTGGATTTAGTTTGTTCTTTTTCTAGTTCTGTAAAGTGTAATTTTGTTTGCTTTATTTGGGTCTTTTTAAATTTTTTTAACATATGCATTTATCCCTATATTCTTCCCTCATAGAAATGGTTTTGCTGCATCCCATAACTTTCTTTATTTTCCTTTGTTCAAGATACTTTCTGATTTTAGCTTTGATTTCTCCTTTGATCCATTGCTTGTTCAGGAGTGTTTGTTGTGTTTTCCACCTATTAGTATATGGCTTAGTTTTCCTTTTGTAAGTGATTTTTATTCACACCATTGTGGTCATAAATATACAAAATAGGATTTTAAACTTTTTAAATTAGTTACGGCTTACCTTGTGGTCCAGTATACGCTCTATGCTAGAGAATGTTAGGTCTGCACTTGACAAAAACTTGTGTTATGGTGCTGACAGATGCAATCTTATGCATTTGTATTTTAGGCCCAGTTGGTTCACAGTGCTCTTGAGGTCGGCTATTCCTTTCCAATTTTCCATCTGGATGATCTGTCCCTTGCTGAAAGTGGGATACTGTAGTCCTCTACATTTATTGTATTGCTGTCTATATCTCCCTTGAGTACTGTTAATATGCTTTAAATATTTAGGTACTCCAATGTTGGCTGCACATATATTTGCAATTCTTATATCTTCTTGATGAATTGATAGTGTATCACTACCAATGCCGTAGCTATCCGATATATGCTCAACTACTTCAGCTCTCTTTTGGTTACCATTTGCATAAAATATCTTTTCCCATTCCTTCACTACTTTCAAGCTATGTGTATCTTTAAAGCTGAAGTGAATCTCTTATGGGCAACATATTGTTGAATCTTGGTTTTTTGTTGTTGTTTTGTTTTTTGTTGGTTTTTATCTTTTTTTTTTTTTCCCATTCAGTCACTCTCTACTGATAGAACTTAGTCCTGATTCAACTAATTATTGATAGGTAACTGTTTCATTCTGTTGGTTTCTGACTTTGACTTTTTTGTGCTTTTGTCCCTGTTTGGTATTCTCTTTTGGGATTTACTTCCTTTAGTGGTATTCCTTACTTGCTTCCTGTCTTTTGTGTATCTACAATTTTTTTCTTTGTGGTTAACAATAAGAATTATAATGAAATTTCTATAGATACAAAGTCTCTTTATATTTGATAACCCTGCAACTTCAAGGGCAAAGGAAACTCTACATTTTGCTTCACCTTCTGCCACATTTCCAGGAACTTTTGTAACTTAATCCCCCTTTATACACCCATCTACCCACTAACCTGCTTTCTAGGAACCACAGGTTTGTTCTCATATTTAAGAGTCTGTTTTTTTGATTGTCTCTTTTGTTCTTCATCTGTTCATTTGTTTCTTAAATCCCATAAATGAGTGCAATCATATGGTATTTGTGTTTCTGTGACTGACAGATCTCACTTAGCATTATACTCTCTAGCTCCATCTTACATGCTGCAAATGACAAGATTTCATTCTTGTTTATAGCTAAGATTCCATTGAACATATAGAGGAGAGGAAGATGGTGGTAGAGTAGGAGAACCCCAGTCTTGTCTTGAGCCATGAACATAGCTGGAAGTTTATCAAATCATCATAAACATGGCAGAAATTTACTTGAAGCCTACCGAATAAACTTCATAACTAAAGAGAGAAGTATGGGGATGTTGTGTAGGGGAGAAGTGGTTAGTGGCACTGCAGAGGGGAGGGAGCTGTGGTCAAAGAGAAAGGCACATGAGACAGGAGCACCACTGGGAACACCCATGGAGAATGTTTCCCAAAGCCATTGGCTGAGAAAATGAGAAGGACTGAATGACTTGAGTTATTACAACCAGAGGGGCTTAAAGCCTGCTGTTTTTAGGTCAGCAGGCTTGACTGACATAGACCCCATAAAGCACTGTCTTGCTCCTGGGGTGAACACAGGCAAACAACCAGGTACAGACAGCCTGGGCACAATGATCAGAGACAATGCCTGGAGACACAGTGGGGGATTATTTGCTCTTTTTGGAGTGCATCCCTGATAGGCAGTGTTCATGGAGATGCCTCTATGGGGGCAAAAGAGACATTTGGCTCTCCCACCAGCAGCATAAATACCGAGCTACCTGTCAAAAGCAAGGCAGTGATGACATTGCCTGCCTAACTTGCTAATACCAGGCCCCAACACCTGCACTCTAGTGGGACTGACATTCACAGTCAAATTTGTTCAGTCCCAGGAGAACAGTCCCCTCCCTTAGCGGACCAGCACAAACCCCTGCCCACATCCTGTCTCCTGGCCATAGAGTTCTGTAGGGCCTTAGTTCTGGGGAGTTGGTGTCATTTCACAGGCAGACCAGAGCCCACCAACCTAAAACTCAACATATTCAGGCCAGACACCAAACACAACCCACTGCAGGCAAGGAGAGGCTTTGCAGATGACTCGCCTGATGCATAGAGCAGCCATAACACAACAGCACAGTACCTGCAACACACACCTGAGATTCCTTGAAGCACCAGGCCCTGGGCACTACATGACCTCTTCTTCATAAAGCCATTACTCTCAGGAGCAGAAAACATAATGGGCTTTTCTAATACAAAGAAGGCAGAGAGACAAAACGCAAAGACAGAGGAATCAATTTTATTCCAAATAAAGAACAAGAAATGGTCATGGTCAGGAGATCTAAGTGAAAAAGATGTAAGTAACATGCATGATGGAGGATTTAAAGCAGCAGCCAGGATACTCACTTGGTTTGAGAAAATAATAGAAGGCATCAGGGAGACCCTTACTACAGAGATAACAGAGTTAAAAATCTGAGATGAAGATATGGGAAACAGACTTGATGCAATGAACAGTAGCATAGAAGAAGCCAACCCAAATTAATAAAATCACAAATAAGAGTACTGAGATTTATTTATTTATTAATTTATTAATTTATTAATTTATTTATTTAATTTTTTTATTCTTATATCCATACGTTGCATCATTAGTTTTAGATGTAGTGTTCCATGCATCATTAGTTTTAGATGTAGTGTTCCATGATTCATTGTTTGTGCATAACACCCAGTGCTCCATGCAGAACATGCCCTCCTCAATACCCATCACCAGGCTAACTCATCCTCCTACCCCCCTCCCATCAAGAACCCTCAGTTTGTTTACCAGAGTCCCTCGTCTGTCATGGTTCGTCTACCCCTCCAATTTTCCCCCTTTCATTCTTTCCCTCCAGCTACCTTCTTCTTCTTCTTTTTTTCTTCACATATGTTGCATTATTTGTTTCAGAGGTACAGATCTGAGATTCAACAGTCTTGCACAATTCACAGTGCTTACCAGAGCACATACCCTCCCCAGTGTCTATCACCCAGTCACCCCATCCCTCCCACCCTACCCCCCACTCCAGCAACACTCAGTTTGTCTCCTGAGATTAAGAATTCCTCATATCAGTGAGGTCCTATGATACATGATTTTCTCCTTTTGACTTATTTCGCTCAACATAATACCCTCCATTCCATCTACATCCTTGCACATGGCAAGATCTCATTCCTTCTGATGGCTGCATAATATTCCATTGTATATATATACCACCTCTTCTTTATCCATTCATCTGTCAATGGATATCTTGGCTCTTTCCACAGTTTGGCTATTGTGGACAATGCTGCTATAAACATCGGGGTGCACGTACCCCTTCGGATCCCTACTTTTGTATCTTTGGGGTAAATACCCAGTAGTGCAATTGCTGGATCATATGGTAGCTCTATTTTCAACTTTTTGAGGAACCTCCATACAGGTTTCCAGAGTGGCTGCACCAGCTTGCATTCCCACCAACAATGTCGGGGGGTTCCCCTTTCTCCGCATCCCCGCCAACATCTGTCATTTCCTGACTTGTTAATTTTAGACATACTGACTGGGGTGAGGTGGTATCTCATTGAGGATTTGATTTGGATTTCCCTGATGCCGAGCAATATTGAGCACTTTTTCATGTGTCTGTTGGCCATTTGGATGTCTTCTTTGGGAAAATGTCTGTTCATGCCTTCTGCTCATTTCTTGATTGGATTCTTTGTTCTTTGGGTGTGGAGTTTGATGAGTTCTTTATAGATTTTGGATACCAGTCCTTTATCTGGTATGTCATTTGCAAATATCTTCTCCCATTCTGTCGGTTGTCTTTTGGTTTTGTTGACTGTTTCCTTTGCTTTGCAAAAGCTTTTTATCTTGATGAAGTCCCAATAGTTCATTTTTGCCCTTGCTTCCCTTGCCTTTGGCGATGTTTCTAGGAAGAAGTTGCTGCGGCTGAAGTCAAAGAGGTTCCTGCCCGTGTTCTCCTTTAGGATTTTGATGGACTCCTGCCTCACACTGAGGTCTTTCAAACATTTTGAGTGTATTTTTGTGTGTGGTGTAAGGAAATGGTCCAGTTTGATTCTTCTGCATGTGGCTATCCAATTTTCCCAACACCCTTTGTTGAAGAGACTGTCTTTTATCCATTGGACATTCTTTCCTGATTTGTCAAAGATGAGTTGACCATAGAGTTGAGGGTCCATTTCTGGGCTCTCTATTCTGTTCCATTTATCTATGTGTCTGTTTTTGGGCCAGTACCATACTGTTTTGATGATGACAGCTTTGTAGTAGAGCTGGAAGTCCGGAATTGTGATGCTGCCAGCTTTGATTTTCTTTTTCAAAATTCCACTTGCTATGCGGGGTCTTTTCTGGTTCCATACAAATTTTAGGATTATTTGTTCCATTTCTTTGAAAAAAGTGGATGGTATTTTGATGGGCATTTCATTGAATGTGTAGATTGCTCTAGGCAGCATTGACATCTTCACAATATTTGTTCCTCC
This sequence comes from Neomonachus schauinslandi, assembly GCF_002201575.2. Taxonomy (NCBI): domain Eukaryota; kingdom Metazoa; phylum Chordata; class Mammalia; order Carnivora; family Phocidae; genus Neomonachus; species Neomonachus schauinslandi. The sequence continues at coordinate 2,127,976 of NC_058420.1, forward strand.
AATCCATGAGCATGGAACGTTTTTCCATTTCTTTGTGTCTTCCTCAATTGCTTTCATGAGGATTTTATAGTTTTCTGAGTAAAGATCCTTTGCCTCTTTGGTTAGATTTATTCCTAGGTATCTTATGGTTTTGGGTGCAATTGTAAATGGGATCGACTCCTTAATTTCTGATTCTTCTGTCCTGTTGTTGGTGTATAGCAATGACACTGTCTTCTGTGCATTGATTTTATATCCTACCACTTCACCGAATTCCTGTATGAGTTCTAGGAGTTTTGGGGTGGAGTCTTTTGGGTTTTCCACATAAAGTATCATATCATCTGCAAAGAGTGAGAGTTTGACTTCTTCTTTGCCGATTTGGATGCCTTTGATTTGTTTTTGTTGTCTGATTGCTGTGGCTAGGACTTCCAATACTATGTTGAATAGCAGTGGTGATAGCGGACATCCCTGCCGCGTTCCTGACCTTAGGGGGAAAGCTCTCAGTTTTTCCCCATTGAGAATGATATTTGCTGTAGGTTTTTCATATATGGCTTTTATGATATTGAGGTATGTACCCTCTTTGTCTATACTCTGAAGAGTTTTGATCAAGAAAGGATGCTCTACTTTGTCAAATGCTTTTTCTGCATCTCTTCAGAGCATCATATGATTCTTGTTCTTTCATTTGTTAATGTATTGTATCACGTTGATTGATTTGTGGATGTTGAACCAACCTTGCAGCCCAGGGATAAATCCCACTTGGTCGTGGTAAATAATCCTTTTAAGGTACTGTTGGATCCTATTGGCTAGTATTTTGGTGAGAATTTTTGCATCCATGTTCATCAGGGATATTGGTCTGTAATTCCCCTTTTTGATGGGGTCTTTGTCTGGTTTTGGGATCAAAGTAATGCTGGCCTCATAAAATGAGTTTGGAAGTTTTCCTTCCATTTCTATTTTTTGGAACAGTTTCAGAAGAATGGGTATTAATTCTTCTTGAAATGTTTGGTAGAATTTCCCTGGGAAGCCATCTGGCCTTGGGCTTTTGTTTGTTGGGAGATTTTTGATGACTGCTTCAATTTCCTTAGTGGTTATAGGTCGGTTCAGGTTTTCTATTTCTTCCTGGTTCAGTTTTGGTAGTTGATACATCTCTAGGAATGCATCCATTTCTTCCAAGTTATCTAATTTGCTGGCATAGAGTTGCTCATAATACGTTCTTATAATTGTTTGTATTTCTTTGGTGTTGGTTGTGATCTCTCCTCTTTCATTCATGATTTTGTTGATTTGGGTCATTTCTCTTTTCATTTTGATAATTCTGACCAGGGGTTTATCAATCTTGTTAATTCTTTCAAAAAACCATCTCCTAGTTTCATTGATCTGTTCTACTGTTCTTTTAGTCTCTATTTCATTGTTTTCTGCTCTGATCTTTATTATTTCTCTTCTCCTACTGGGTTTAGGTTTTATTCGCTGCCCTTTCTCCAGCTCCTTTAGGTGTAGGGTTAGGTTGTGTACTTGAGACCTTTCGTGTTTCTTGAGAAAGGATTGTATTGCTATATACTTTCCTCTTAGGACTGCCTTTGCTGCATCCCAAAGATTTTGAATAGTTGTGTTTTCATTTTCATTGGTTTGCATGATTTTTTTAAATTCTTCTTTACTTTCCTGGTTGACCCATTCATTCTTCAGTAGGATGCTCTTTAGCCTCCATGTATTTGAGTTTTCTCCGACTTTCCTCTTGTGATTGAGTTCCGGTTTCAAAACATTGTGTTCTGAAAATAGGCAGGGAATGATCCCAATCTTTTGGTACCGGTTGAGACCTGAATTATGACCTAGGATGTGATTTATTCTGGAGAATGTTTCATGGGCACGAGAGAAGAATGTGTATTCCGTTGCTTTGGGATGCAATGTTCTGAATATGTCTGTGAAGTGCATTTGGTTCAGTGTGCCATTTAAAGTCTTTATTTCCTTGTTGATCTTTTGCTTAGACAATCTGTCCATTTCAGTGAGGGGGTTGTTAAAGTCCCCCACTATTATAGTATTGTTGTTGATGTGTTTCTTTGCTTTTGTTATTAATTACCTTATGTAATTGGCTGCTCCCATGTTAGGGGCATAGATATTTACAATTGTTAGATCTTCTTATTGGATAGACCCTTTCAGTAGGATATTGTGTCCTTCCTCATCTCTTATTACAGTCTTTGGCTTAAAATCTAATTTGTCTGGTATAAGGATTGCCACCCCAGTTTTCTTTTGGTGTCCATTAGCACGGTAAATTGTTTTCCACGCACTCACTTTCAATCTGGGGGTGTCTTTGGGTGTAAAATGCATCTCTTGCAGACAGCATATAGATGGGTCTTGTTTTTTATTCCAGTCTGATAGCCTGTGTCTTTTGATTGGGGCATTGAGCCCATTTACATTCAGGGTAACTATTGAAAGATAGGAAATTAGTGCTATTGTATTCCCTGTAAGGTGACTGTTACTGTATATTGTCTGTGTTCCTTTCTGGTTTTTGTTGCTTTTAGGGTCTCTCTTTGCTTAGAGGACCCCATTCAAGATTTCTTGTAGGGCTGGTTTTGTGTTTGCAAATTCCTTTAATTTTTGTGTGTCCTAGAAGCTTTTTATCTCTCCTTCTATTTTCAATGACAGCCTAGCTGGATATAGTATTCTTGGCTGCCTATTTTTCTCATGGAGTGCTCTGAGTATATCCTGCCAGTCCTTTCTGGCCTGCCAGGTCTCTGTGGATAGGTCTGTTGCCAATCTAATGTTTCTACCATTGTAGGTTACAGATCTCTTCTCCCGAGCTGCCTTCAGGATTTTCTTTTTGTCTCTGAGACTCGTCAGTTTTACTATTAGATGTCGGGGTGTTGACCTATTTTTATTGATTTGGAGGGGGGTTCTCTGTGCCTCCTGCATTGAGATGTCTCTTTGAGAGGCATCATGATGCCTCTTTCCTTCCCCAAATTAGGGAAGTTCTCTGCTATAATTTGCCACAGTATTCCTTCTGCCCCCTCTCTTTCTTCTTCTTCTAGGATCCCAATTATTCTAATGTTGTTTTGTCTTATGGTATCGCTTATCTCTCGAATTCTGCCCTCCTGATCCAGTAGTTGTTTATCTCTCTTTTTCTCAGCTTCTTTATTTTCCATCATTTGGTCTTCTGTATCACTGATTCTCTCTTCTGCCTCATTTATCCTAGCAGTTAGTGCCCCCATATTTGATTGCACCTCATTAATAACCTATTTGATTTCAACTTGGTTAGATTGTAGTTCTTTTACTTCTCCAGAAAGGGTTTCTCTAATAACTTCCATGCTTTTCTCAAGCCCAGATAGTATCTTTAAAGTAACGATTCTGAACTCTAGATCTGACATCATACTAATGTCCATATTGAGTAGGTCCATGGCAGTCGGTACTACCTCTTGTTCTTTTTGTTGAGGTGATTTTTTTCCGTCTTGTCATTTTGTGCAGAGGAGAATAGATTAATGAGAGAACAAAATGCTAGCAGAGTAACAACGTCCCCAGAAAATATACTCTAAACAAATCAGAAAAGACCTGAAACAGTAGGAAAAGAAAGGGAAACAGAGATAAAGGAAAAAGGAAAAAAAAAAGAAAAAGAAAAAGATAAAAACAAACAAAAAGAGAATAAAACAAAACAACAACAACAACAAACCAGAATGTAATCAAATATGATCAGGCTGGTATATAGATCAGTGCCACACACTAGATTTTGGGTGTATTTTGGTCTGTTAGAAGAAAGTGCCTCCCAAAATTTTAAAGAAAGTAACCTCATATATGTACAAAAATAAGGGTTGATATGCTGAAGGGATGGAATATGACTGTAAATATGGAAATTATAAAAAAATTTATAAAAGGAATTGATAAGAAGTAGTTTGAAAAAAGAAAGAAGAGGATTTAAAAAAAGAAAAAAGAAAAAAAGGGAGAGAATGTGATCAGGCAGTGGAGTAGGAAAAAAAAACATATACTAGAGATTTAGGGTATATTTTGATGTGTTAGAAGAAACTATGTCAATATTTTAAAGAGGGAACAACTTGGGGCGCCTGGGTGGCTCAGTTGGTTAAGCGACTGCCTTCAGCTCAGGTCATGATACCGGAGTCCTGGGATCGAGTCCCACATCGGGCTCCTGGCTCGGCGGGGAGCCTGCTTCTCTCTCTGACCCTCTCCTCTCTCATGCTGTATCTCTCTCTCGCTCTCAAATAAATAAATAAATAAAATCTTTAAAAAAAAGAGAGAGAGAGACAACAACTTATATATATATGCCAAAAATATGGGTAACTATTATGAAGGGATAGAATATGACTCTAAAAATGAAAAATAAAAATGTTTTTTAAAAAAGGGATTGATAAGATGTTGGTTGAAAAAGGGAAAAAGAAAAATAAAGAAAAAAAGACAGTTAAAAAAAAAATAACTTTGAAAGACTAAATAATCATGGTAAAAAAGCCATGAATTCTATGTGTAGTATTTCCCTAGCACTGGAGTTCTGCCATTCTCATTGATCAGTAAACTTGGTCTTGGCTGGCTGTTCTTGCTGATCTTCTGGGGAGGGGCCTGTTGCTGTGGTTTCCAAATGTCTTTGCTGGAGGTGGAATTGCACCTCTCTTGCCCAGTCCGGGCAATGTAATCTGCTGGGGTTTGGTCTCTGGAGATTTTGTTCCCTGCGAGATTTCCATACAGCTTTGGAGGCGGAGAGTGAAAATGGCGGCCTCCCAATCTCCGCCCTGGAGGAGCTGAGAACTTGGGGCTCTGCTCTTCAGTGAGCCCCCAGAGAAAAGCAGTCAGTCACTCCCGTCTCCCCGGTCTCCAGCCGCACTCCGTGCTCACCCGGCCTGTGACTGCGCGTTTCTATCTCCAGCACTCGACCCCGTGTAGAGTCTCCAAACCCAGCAGATCCCTGCAGTGTGCTCCCGCCCCACTCCTTCTGGGCGAGGAAGGTGAGTCTCCCCATATCTGCTGCTTGTTGGGTCCCTGCTGGAGGAGCAGTGGCCCGACTGTGCCGTGGATCATGGTTTATGGCAACCCTGAGCTGAGAGCCAGCGCCTGGACTCCGCCTCTGCAGCTGGGTTCCCTGCTCTGATACCTGGGAGCTCTGCTGCACTCAGGCACCCCCAGTCTTTCTGTGACCCCAAGGGTCCTGAGACCACACTGTCCCGTGAGGGTTCCACCCCCAGCTTAGCCACCAGAGTGACATCCCTCAGCGAAGCCAACGTCTGAAAGTTCCGATTATGTGCTCCATGGCTGTATCACTTGCCAGAAGCGGCTAACAGAGGCCACTCCCCCGCCATCTATCCTCCCGAATATCACCTCGGATACACTTCTCCACACGTCCTACCTTCCAGAAAGTGGTCGTTTTTGTGTTCAGAGAGTTGTTGCTATTCTTCTCTTCGATCTCCTTTTGAGTTTGTAGATTTTCAGAATGGTTTGATCCCTATCCAGCTGAATTCCTGAGAGGAGATGAAATCCAGGTCTCCTACTACTTCGCCATCTTGCTCCCCAGCCCCCCAGGGTACTGAGATTCTAATTAGTGATCTAGAAGACAAAATAATGGAAAATAATGAAGCTAAACAAAAGAGAAAAGGAAAAATCATGGAACACGAGAATGGACTTAGGAAAATCACTGACTCCATCAAATGTAACAACATGCATATTGTACAAGGCATAGAAGAGAGAGAAAAGAGGGTAGAAAATTTATTTGAGGAAATCCTACCTGAAAACATCCCTAATCTGGGGGTAGAAACAGACATCCAGATTCAGGAGGGTGAGAGAACTCACATCAAAATCAACAGAAACAGGCCAACGCAAGACATAGTGTAATTAGGTTGGCAAAATCTTGTGTTAGAGAAAATATCTTAAAAGCATCAAGACAAAAGAAATCCTTAACTTACAAGGGAAGACCCATACGCTAACTGCACATCTCTCCACAGAAACTTGGCTAGCTAGAAAACAATGGCATGATATATTCAACATGCTGAATGGGGAAAATCTATAGTCACAAATATTCTATCCAGCAAAGCTGTCATTCAGAATAGAAGGAAAGATGAGTTTCCCAGACTTACAAAACCTAAAGGAATTAAGGATCAATAAACCAGCCCTACAAGAAATATCAAAAGACACTCTTTGCCTGAAAAGGAGAAACCAAAACTGATTAGGACAAGAAAGGAACAGAGAAAATCTCCAGAAACAATGGCAAGATAACTAAAGACATATCTATCAGTAATTGCTCTGACTATAAATGGACCAAATGCTTCAATCAAAAGACATAGGGTGTCAGAATGGATAAAGAAAGAAGACCCATCTCTATGCTGCCTAGAAGACACTCATTATATACCTAAGGACACTTGCAGATTGAAAGTGAGGGGATGGAGAACAATTTGCACGCAAATGGATGTCAAAAGAAAGCCAGAGTAGCAATACATTTAACAGACAAACTAGACTTTAAACCAAAGACTGTAACAAGAGATGAAGACAGGAACTACGTCATAATTAAGGGGTCTATCCAACAAGAAGATCTAAAACGTGTTTATGCCCCTACTGTGGAAGCACCCAAGTACACACAACAGTTAATAACGAACATAAAGAAACATAAAAGAAATTATACGGGAATTTATATCTGCCCTTCTCAAAGCAATGGGCAGATCATTTAAGCAGAAGATCCACAAGGAAACAAGGGCTTTGAATGACACATTGGATCAGAGGGACTTAACAAATATATTCAGAGCAGCTCACCCTAAAGCAGCAGGACCCACATTCTTCTCAAGTGCACATGGAATATTCTCCAGAATAGATCACATATTGGGTCAAAAATCAGGTCTCGACTGGCACAAAAAGATGGAGATCATACTATGCTTGTTTTCAGAACACAGTGCTATGAAACTTTGTCAACCACAAGAAAAAATATTGGAAAGGTCACAGATACCTGGAAGTTAAAGAACATCCTAGTAAAGAATGAAAGGGTCAACCAGGAAACCAAAGAAGAAATTTAAAAAATACATGGACACAAATGAAAATGGAAACATGACGAACCCAAACCTTTGGGATGCAGCAAGTGCAGTCGTAAGAGGGAAGTATATAGTGATACAGGCATTCCTCAAGAAGCAGGAAAAGTCTCAAATACACAACCTAACCTTACACCTGAAAGGAATCCTAAATCCAGCAGGACAAGAGAAATAATATAGATTAGGGCAGAAATAAGTGATATAGAAACAAAAACAAAAGCAACACAAGAGTAGAACAAATCAATGAAACCAGGAGTTGGTTCTTTGGGAAAAAAAAAAAAGATAATAATAAAATAAAATCCCTAGCAAGATTTACAAAAATAAAATAGAAGGAACTCAGATAAACAAAATCACAAATGAGAGGGAAAAAATAACAACCAACACACAGAGGTACAAACCACTATAAGAGACCATTATGAAAATCTCTGTGGCAACAAATTGGAAACCTAGGTGAAACTGATAAATTCCTAGAAACATGTAAACCACCAAAATTGAAACAGGAAGAAATGTAAAACATGAAGAAACCAATAACCAGGAAAGAAATTGAACCAGTTATTAAAAACAAACAAAAAAACCCAACAAACAAAAGTTCAGGGTCAGATGGCCTGGCAAGTGAAGTGTACCAGACTTTGAAAGAGGACATAATACCTAATCTTCTCAAACTATTCCAAAAAAATAGAAAATGAAGGAAAACTTCTGAATTCATTCCCAGAGGTCAGCATTATCCTGATTCCAAAACGAGATAAAGAAACCACTGAAAAATTAAACTACTAGCGAGTATCTTTGATGCACATAGATGCAATATTCTCAACAAAATGCTAGCAAACAGAATGAAACAATCATTAAAAACAATTTCAAATCGATCAAGTCAGCTATGCTCCAAGGGTTCAAGGTTAGTTCAATATTTGCAACTCAATCAGTGTGACACAGCACATCAATAAGATATATGATAAATAAACATTTGAGAAACAAGACAGAGAACTATAGGAAAAGAGGGAAAAAATGAAACGAGAATAAACCAGAGAGGGAGACAAACCATAAGAGACTCTGAATCTCAGGAAATAAACTGAGCGTTGATGGAATGGAGGGGGGGGGGAGGGATGGGGTGGTTGGGTGATGGGTATTGGGGAGGGTAAGTGTTGTGGTGAGAACTGTGAATTGCATAAGACTGATGAATCACAGACCTGTACCCCTGAAACAAATAATACATTATATGTTAATAATAAAATATATGATAATTTTAAAAGATGAAGAAAAAATCATTAGGCAAAGTACAAAAAACACTTACGATAAGAACCCTCAGCAAAGTTGGCTTAGAGGGAATATATCTTAGAATAACAAAGCCTATCTATGAAAAATCCACAGTGAACATTATATTCAATGCGGAAAAACGGAGAGCATGCCCCCCCCCTTCAATATGAAGATGTCAACTCTCACCACTATTATTCAACATAGTACTGGATGTCCTAGCCACAGCAATCAAACAACAAAAAGAAATAAATGGCATCCAAATCAGCAAGAAGAACTCAAACTTTCGCTATTTGCAGATGACATGATTCTATATAGAGAAAACCCTAAAGACTCAACCAAATAACTATCAGAACTGGTAAAGGACTTCAGTACGATTGCAGAATACAAAATCAATGTTCAGAGATCTGTTGCATTCCTATACACTGACAATGAAGCAGCACCAAGTGAAATTAAGAAATAATCCCATTAACAAAGCTCCCCAAACCAATAAGATACCTCGAAATGAACATAAACAGAGTTGAAAGACCTGTTCTCTGAAAATTATAGAACACTGATGAAAGAAATTGCAGATAACTCAAGTGGAAAGGCATTCCATAGTCATCTACCAGATAACAAATATTGTCAAAATATCCATATTGCCCAAAGCAATCTATGCATGTAATGAAATCCCTTTTGATATATAAACAGCATTTTTCACTGAATTAGAACAATTGATCTTCAAATTCATATGGGAACAAAAGGACCCCAAGGGTCAAAGCAATTTTGAAAACAAAACAAAACAAAACAAAAGCACAACAAAGTTGGATGCATCATAATTCTGGACTTCAGGTTATATTAGGAGCAGGAGTAATCATACCAGTATGGTACTGGCACCGAAATAGACATATCGATAACTGGAACAGAATAGAAATCACAGAAAAAAACCCTCAATTATCTATGGTTAATTAATCTTTGAGAAAAGTAAAAAAAATACCCAGCAGAAAAAAGACAGCCATTTTAATAAATGATGTTGAAAATTCACACAAAAGAATGAAAGTAGACCACCTCCTTTCACCACACACAACATAAACACAAAATTGATTAAAGATGCAAATGTGAGACCTGAAACCATAAAAATCCTAGAAGACAGCACAGGCGGTAATGTCTCTGGCTTCAGCCAAAGCAACAATTATTTTTTCTAAATATGTCTTCTGAGGCAAGGGTGACAAAGCAAAAATGAACTATTGGGCCTTCATCAAGATAAAAAGCTTCTGCACAGAGAAGGAAATAATTGGCAGAACTAAAAGGCGATGTAAAGAATGGGAGAAGATGGGGCGCCTGGGTGGCTCAGTTGGTTAAGCGACTGCCTTCAGCTCAGGTCATGATCCTGGAGTCCCAGGATCGAGTCCCACATTGGGCTCCCTGCTCAGCGGGGAGTCTGCTTCTCCCTCTGACCCTCCTCCCTCTCATGCTCTCTGTCTCTCATTCTCTCTCTCACAAATAAATAAATTAAAAAATCTTAAAAAAAATAAAAAATAAATAAAAAAAAAGAATGGGAGAAGATATTTGCCAATGACATATCCGATAAAGGGTTAGTATCCAGTATTTATAAAGAACTTATCAAACCCAACATTCCCAAACCAAATAACCCAGTTTAAAAGTGGGCAAAAAGTGAATAGACATTTTTCCAAAGAAGACATAGAGATGGCCAACAGACACATTAAAGATGCTCAACATCACTCATAATCAGGGAAATGCAAATCAAAATTACAATGAGATATTACCTCACACCTGTCAGAATGGCCAAAATTAACAACACAAGAATCAGGAGTGTTTTCAAGGATGGGGAACAAGGGGACCCCTCTTGCCCTGTTTTTGAGAATGCAAAATGGTAGAGCCACTTTGGAAAACAGTATGGAGATTCCTCAAAAAGTCAAAACAGAAGTACCACATCATCCAGCAATTGCTCCAATAGGAGTTTACACGAAGGATAAAAAATGCTGATTCAAAGGTATATGTGCACCCCAATGTTTATGGAAGCATTATCATCAATAGCCAAATAATGGAAAGAGCCCAAATATCCATCAACAAATGAAAGGATAAAGTGATATATATATAATATACATATACATATTATATACAGTGGAATATTACTCACCATAAAAGTGAATGAAATCCTGCCATTTGCAGTAATGTGGATGGAACTAGAGGATGTCATGCTAAGTGAAATAATTCAGTCAGAGAAAGACAAAGACAGAATGATTTCACCCAAAACTGATGAACACATTGGGGAAAAAAAGAGAGACATCTAATCATGAAGACTCTTAATTATAGGGAACAAACAGGTTTACTAGACAGGAGGCTGGTGGGGCATGGGTTAAATGCGTGATGGGCATTAAGGAGGGCGCTGTGATGAGCCTTGAGTGTTGTATGGAAGTGAGGAATCACTAAGTTCTACACCTGAAACTAATATTACACTGTATGTGAACTGACTGAAATTTTATTAAAAATTTATAAAAAATGGAAAGAAAATCATACTAATCAATATGGTATATGGTACGAGCATATAAAACAAACACGTAGACCTAAGGAACAGACTGGACAGCTCAGAAATAAACCCTTTCACATATGGTCAGCTAATATCTGAAAACAGAGTCAGGAGTATTCACTGGGGGAAAGGATAGTCTCCATAATAAATGGTATTGGAAATACTGAATAACCACACACAGAGGAATGAAATTGGGTCTCCATCATATCATTCACCAAATTAAGTTAAAATGGAAAATTCTTAAGAACTGAAACTAAAACTTCTAGAAGAACATATAGGAGAATAGCTCCTGACATATGTTTGGCAGTAATCATGGGTATGACACTAAAAGCCCAGGCCAGAAAGTATGTAAAAATACAGTTTATGCATCACAAAGGAAATTATCAATAGAATGAGAAGGAAACCTATGGAATGGGAGGTACTATTTGCAAACTGAACACCCACAGGGGCTAATAACCAAAACATACAAGAAGCACATGCCACTCAATAGGAAAATAATGATACAACAATTGATAATATTAAATAATAATAATAAATAATAATAATAATAATAATGATAATGCAATGTTTTACATGGAACATGCCCTGAGTATATATTTCTTTCCAGAGAAAGACAGTTATCATATCGTTTCACTTATCTGTGGAACATATAGAATGGCATGGAGGACATTAGGAGAAGGAAGGACACAAACCAAATGGTGAACAGCTGTATGAAAAGGGCTCAAAATCACTATCATCGGGAAAATGCAAATCAAAATCACATGAGAAAAATCACATCATACCTGTTAGAATGGCTATTTACAAAAAAATAAGAGATAAATGTGTTAGGGGGCCTGTGGAGAAAAGAAAACATGATTATTGGTGGGAATATAAACTGGTTCAGTCATAGTGGAAAACAGTAAGGAGGTTCTTCAAAAAATTAAACTTACAACAAACCTATAACCCAACAATGCCACTTGTGGGTATATACATATGAAGTAAATAAAAACAGGGAATCACAGAGATATTTCCTGTGTTCCAGTCAGTGTTATTTACACTAGCCAAGACATGGAAACAATCTAAGTATCTCTCAATAGGCGACTGATTGGATAAAGAAGATATGGGAGTGCCTGGGTGGCTCAGTCGTTAAGCGTCTGCCTTCGGCTCAGGTCATGATCCCAGGGTTCTGGGATCGAGACCCGCATCGGGCTCCCTGCTCCGCGGGAAGCCTGCTTCTCCCTCTCCTATTCCCCCTGCTTGTATTCCCTCTCTCGCTGTGTCTCTCTCTGTCAAATGAATAAATAAAATCTTTAAAAAAAAAAAAGAAGATATGATATAGGTATGCAAGAGAGCATTATTCAGCCATAATAAAAAAGAAAATTGTCTTATTTACTAAAACTAACTAAAATGAGAATATTAAGCTAAGTGTAATATGATAGAGAAAGATGAATACTCTATGATATCACTTATATGTGGAATCTAGAGAAACTGAACTTAGACAAGTAACGGTAGCATAATAGTTACAAAAGGCTGAGAGGTGGTGAAAATGGGACGATTTTGATCAGAGGGCACAAACTTGCAGTTACAAGATCAACAACTTATAGGGATCGAATGCAAAGGCTAGTGATTCTAAGGAATACTGCATTATATATTTGAAAATTGTCAAGAAAAGAGATCTTAAATATTTTCACCACAGCTAAGTAATTGGTCATTATATGACAAGATGGAGCTCTTACCTAATGCTGTGGTGGTAAAATTTCTGTGATATATGTGTATCAAATAAACCCATTGTACATCTTAAACTGACACAATTATTATGTCAATTATATCTCCAAGAAAAGCAGGAAAACAGTTTTTTCTGACATTAAAAAAAGAAAATTGAATACGAATTAAGGGTAAGGAGATAGAAACGATAACCAGAAACATTTTACCCAAGAAAAGACAAGAAGGAGATAGTTTTACTGTTGAATTTTACTAAACATTTAAAGAAGAATTAATGTGAAACTACTCAAAGGCTTCCAAAAAATTGAGAGGAGGGAACACTCCCAATTTCATTTATAAACAGCATTACTGGGATCACAGAAGGATATTACCATAAAAAGTTCATATTTAGTTACCCCTGTCAAATTTCGTTGGAAGAATTCTCAAAAATGCTAGAAAATAGGCTTTAGCGGCACACTGAAAGGTTCATTTCTTCTGCTTGGTTTAGATTTTATTTCTTTTTCTTTCTCCAGTTCTTTAAGGTGTATTAGGGATTTTTCTATGGTTTTGAGTGAGGCTTGGATGGCTATGTATTTCCCCCTTCGGACCACCTTGGCAGTTTCCCAAAGGTTTTAGACAGCTGAGTTTTCTTTCTCATTGCTTCCCATGAATTGTTAAGTTCTTCTTTACTTTCCTGGTTGACTCGTATATTCTTAAGCAGGATGGCCTTTAGCTTCCAAGTGTTTGAATTCCTTCCAAATTTTTTCTCGTGCTTCAGTTCCAGTTTCAAAGCACTGTGGTGTGAGGATATGCAGGGAATAATCTCAATCTTTTGGTATTGGTTGAGACCTGATTGGTCTTGGTGGGAATGCAAGTTGGTACAGCCACTTTGGAAACCATTATGGAGGTTCCTTGGAAAGATAAGAAAAGAGCTACCCTATGACCCAGGAACTGCACTACTGGGTATTTACCCCCAAAATAGAGATGTAGTGAAAAGAAGGGGCACATGCACCCCAAAGTTCAGAGCAGCAATGTCCACAATAGCGAAACTGGAAGGACCCAAGATGTCGTTCAACAGATGAGTGGATAAAGAAGATGTGGCCCAGATATATAATAGAATAATTACTCAGCATCGCAAAGAATGAATACCCAACATTTGTATTGACATGGATGGAACTGGAGGGGCTATGCTAAGTGAAATAAGTCAGGCAGAGAAAGGCAATTATTATATAGTTTCACATATCTGTGGAACATAAAGAATAGCATGGAGGACATTAGGAGAAGGAAGGGAAAAATGAAGGGGGGAAACCAGAGTGGGAGAGGAACCTTGAGAGACTATGGACTCTGGGAAAAAATCTGAGGGCTTCAGAGGGGAGGGCAGAGGGGATTGAGTACCCTGGTGATGGTTCTTAAGGAGGACATATATTGGTGAAACACCGGGTGTTATACGCAAACAATGAATCATGGAACAGTACAACAAAAACTAATGATGTACTATATGGTGACTAACATAATTAAAAAAAAAAGTTTATATTTCATGATCAATTGAGTTTATCTCTAGGATGTAGGCTCAATATATGCAAAATGAAAGATAAAATCATATCATCAGCAAATATTATAAAAGTACAGAAATACTCGAGGTTTTAAGACAAACTTCAAACAAACTAGCCTCACAGCTAAAGGAACTAGGAAAAGAAGAACAACCAAAGCCCAAAGGCACTGGAAGGAAGGAAATAATAAAGATTAGAGCAGAAAGAAATGACACAGAGACAAAAATCAAAACAAAACAAAAATAATACAAACAACCACCACCCCACCAAAAAAAAAAATATATATATATTTTTTATATATATATATATATATATATATTTATACACACACATATATATATATATATATATATATATATATATATATATAAAACAAGGGCCTGATTCTTTGAAAGAAAATTTAAAAATTATAAAGCGTTAACCAGACTCATCCAAAAAAGGAGAGTAAGAGAGAGATGATTCAAACAAAATCAGAAATGAAAGAGGAGAAATAAAATTGACAGAAATACAGTGATTATAAGAGAATATTATGACAAATTATAAGCCAAGAAATTGGACAATGTATAAAAAATAGATATATTCGTAGAAACATAACCTTCCACATCTTCATCAATAAGAAATAGAAAATTTGAACAGGCACATTACTAGCAATGAAATCAAATCAGTACTCAAAAAACTCCCAACAAACCAAAGTCCAGGACCATATGGCTCCACATGTGATCTCTACCAAATATTAAAGGAAGAGTTGATACCCATCCTTCTCAACTATTTCATAAACAGAAGACGAAGGATAGGTTACCAATGCATTATAGTAAGCCAGCATTACCCTGACACCAAAACCAGATAGATATTACAAAATAAAAGTTACAGGTCAATATCTCTGATGAACATAGATGCAAAAACCTTTTGAATCCCAAAACACACTTAAAATTCCATTCACCACCATCAGCTTGGATTTATTCCAGGGATAAAAAGGTGGTTCAATATTCACAAACCAATGAACATCATTCATCACATTAACAAGGGAATGATAAAAACCATATGAAGATCTGAATAGATGTAGAAAAATCATTTGAAAAAGAACAACATCCACTTATGATAGAAAACCCCCAAAAAGTAGGTTTAGAGGGAACATACCTTAAAATAATAAAGGCCCTATATGAAAACCCCATAGCTAACATCAAAACAGTGAAAAACTGATGGCTTTTCCTATTAGATCAGGAAAAAGACAAAGATGTCCACATTATCACTTGTATTCAACATGGGACTGGAAATCCTAACCACAGCAATCAGACAAGAACATGATATAAAAGGCATCCAAGTTGCTAAGGAAGAAGTAAAACTTCCACTATTTGCAGATGAATCCTACTATATACAGACAACCCCATAGACCACCCAAAAGCTCAGGAATAAATCTCACCAGATCATGATTAACCATTCTTTTAATGTTCTGTTGAGTTTGACTTGCCTGTAGTTTGGTGATAATTTTTGCTTCTATATTTACCAGGGATATTGGCCTATAATTCTTTTCATTGGGGCTTTGTCTGGTTTTGGGATCAAGGTCAAGCTGGGACTCAGAATGAGTTTGAAAGTTTTCCTTCCAACTCTATTTTCTGGAACAGCTTCAGAAGAATAGGTAAGAACACTTCTTGAAATGTCTGGTAGAATTCCCCTGGGAAGCCATTTGGCCTTTGTCTCTTGGGAGATTTTTGATTACTGATTCCATTTCTTTGCCGGTTATAGGGGTGGTCAGATTTTCTATTTCTTCCTGTTTCAGGATTTATATTTTCTGTTTTTTGGACTTATCCATTTTTTCCCAGATTGCCAGGTTTGTCGGTGTATAATTTGTCATAGCGGTAAAATTGTATTTCTGTGGTGTTGGTTGTGATAGTTCCTCTTCCATTCGTGATTTTATTTATTTGGCTCCTTCCTCTTTTCTTTTTGATAAGTCTGGCTGGGAGTTTGTCAATTGTATTAATTCTTTCCAAGAACCAGTTCTTCAATCTAGTTCATTAATCTAGTCTACTCTTTGTTTCTATACTTTTATTTCTGCTCTAATCAATCATCTTTATTATTTCCCTTCTCCTGCTGACTTTAGGTTTTATTTGTTTTTACTCTTCAACTCCTTCAGGTGTGAGGATAGGTGATATACTGAGACTTTTCTTGCTTCTTGAGGAAGGCCTGTATTGCTGTATACTTTCCTCTTAGGACTGCCTTTGCTGCATTCCAAAGGTTTTGAGTGGTATGACTGCTATCATTTTGTACTTGCTGAGACCTGATTTGTGACCCAGTATGTGATCCATTCTGGAGAATGTTCCATGTACACTCAAGAAGAAAATGGATTCTGCTCTTTAGAATGAAATGTTAAGTTAAACTGGTCATGTGTGTCCCTTTTTTCCTTGTTGATCTTCTTCTTAGGTGATCAGTCCATTGCTGTGAGTGGGGTTTTACAGTCCCATATTTTTACTGTCTTAATATCAGTGAGTTTATTTATGTTTGTTATTCATTAATTTATCTATTTGGTTGCTCCCAAGTTGGAGCATAAATGTTTACAATCGTTAGATATTTTTGTTGGATAGAACCATGAATTTTGATTGAGCTCTTCTCTTTGGTTTTAAATTTCGAGAGGGTGACAAACCATGAGAGACTCTGGACTCCATGAAATAAACCGAGGGTTACAGAAGGGGAGAGGTGGTGGTGGGGTAACCAGGTGATAGTTATTAAGGAGGGCACATGTGGTGATGAGCACTGAGTTTGATATGCAAATAATCAATTGTTAAACACGACATCAAAAACTAATGATATACTACATGTTGGTTAATTGAACACAATAATAATAAAAAATAATTGGCTCTAAGGTACATAATCAATCAATTAATCAATCAATCTAGTTTGTCTGATATAAGCATGGCTACTCGGGCCTTCTTTTGACGTCCATTACCATGATTGAAAATTCTGCATCTCCCCACTTTCCAAGTGCAGGGGCCATTAGTTCTAAAGTGTGTTTCTAGTACACACCATATAGAAAACTAAGATGTCTGAACTGGAATTCAAAAAGCTATTATAAAGTTACTAGCTGGGCTTGAAAAAAAACATATAAGACACTACAGAACTCCTACTATATGAATAAAAGTACTAAAAGCTAATCAGGGTGAAATTTAAAATGCTTTAATGAGATGCTGTCAAAAATGGAGGCTCTAACAGTGAGGATAATCAAGGCAGAAGAGTGAGTCAGTGATATTGAAGAAAACATGATGGAAAATAAGGAAGCTGGGGCACCTGGGTGGCTCAGTTGGTTAAGCGACTGCCTTCGGCTCAGGTCATGAACCTGGAGTCCTGGATCGAGTCCCGCATCAGGCTCCCTGCTCAGCGGGGAGTCTGCTTCTCTCCCTGACCCTCCCCCTTCTCATGTGCTCTCTCTGTCTCATTCTCTCTCTCTCAAATAAATAAATAAAATCTTTAAAAAAAAAAGAAAATAAGGAAGCTGAAAAGAACAGAGAAAAACAACTACTGTATTATGAAGGGAGACTCTGAGAATTTAGCAGTTCTATAAAGTGAAACAATATTCAGATAACAGAGGGCTTAGAACATGAAGAAACGGAGAGTGGTCAGAAGGTTTATTTGAACAATTTAGAGCTGAGAACATCCCAAATCTGGGGAAGGAAACAGATATTCATGTCCCGGAGGCACAGAGAACTCCACTCAAATTCAGTAAATATAGGTCAACACCTCGACATATAATTTTAAAGCTTGCAAATTTCAGAGATAAAGAGAAAATCCTGAAAGCAGCTTGGGACAAGGGGTCCTTAAACTACAAGGGAAGATACCTAAGGATGGCAGCAGATCTGTCCACAAAGGCCTGATGGGTCAGGAAAGGACTGGCATGATAGACTCAACATGCCAAAAGTGAAACATAAATGCATCCAAGAAAACTTTATCAAGCAGACTGTCACTCAGAATAGAAGACATACAAATTTCTATGAAAAACAAAAACTAAAGGAATTTGTGAACACAAAGCCAGAGCTTCAAGAAATTTTAAAGGGGATCCTTTGTGCAAACAGAGAGTCCAAAATAACAAAAACAGAAAGGAAAACAGACAATATACAGAAACGGCAACTTTACAGGCACTAGAATGGCACTAAATTCATATGCTTCAATAATTGCCCTGAATGTAAATGGACTAAATGGTCCAATCAAAGACATAGGTATCAGATTGGATAATAAAAAATGACCCATTGATATGCTGCTTACAAGAGATGAATTTAAGACACACAGACACCTCTAGTTTGAAATTGAGTTGGTGGAGAACCATTTATCATACTAATGGACATCAAAATAAAGCTGGAGTTGACATCCTTACATTGGACAAACTAGATTTTAAACGAAAGATTGTAATAAGAGATGAAGAAGGATGTTATATCCTAATAAAAGTGTCTATCAACAAGAGGATTAAAAACTGTAAATATGCTCCTAAATTGGGGCAGCCAATTATGTAAACCCTTTAATAACAAACTGAAAGAAAGTCATTGATAATAATACAATAATAAGGGGTATTTGGGTGGCTCAGCCGGTTAAACGTTTGCAAGTGTCCTGGGATCCAGGCCCACATAAGCCTTCCTGCTCAGTGAGCAGCCTGCTTCTCCCTCCACTATGCTGTTCCATCTGCTTCTGCTCTCTCGCTTTCACTCTAATAAATAAATAAAATCTTTTTAAAAATAATACAATACTAATAGGGGAATTTAACACCCCACTCTCAGCAATCGATGGATCATCTAAGCATAAGATCAACAAGGAAACAATAGATGTGAATGACCAGACAGCCTTCACAGATATATTCAGCGGACTTCTTCCTAAAGTATCAAAATATACATTCTTCTTGAATGCAGAAGGAACAATCTCCAGAATAGATCACATATTGGATCACAATCAGGTCTCAACTGGTATGAAATGAGTGAGTTTATTTCATAGATATTTTCAGAACACCACGCTTTAAAACATGAATTCATTTACAGAAGAAAAAAAAAATGGAAGGACCACAAATACATAAAGGTGAAGAGCCTCCTCAGTATCATGGAAGCCATATACAAAAACTGGACAGTGAATATCATCCTCAACAGGGAAAACCTAAGAGCTTGTCAACTAAGGTCAGAAACATGACAAGGATGTCTATTCACCACTCTTGTTTAATACAAGAGTGGAAGTCCTAGCCTCAGAAATCAGACAACAAAAAGAAGTAAAAGACATTGAAATGGGAAAGGAAGAAATGAAACTCTCACTCTTTGCAAATGGCATGATACTCTATGTAGAAAACCCAAAGATTGCAATAAAAATCGATATAGGAACTAGAACTGATACAGGAATTTGGCAATGTTGCAGGATATAAATTCAACATACAGAAGTCAGTTGCATTTCTATACAGTAACAACTGGGCAGAGGAAAGGGAAATTAAAGTATCAATCCCCTTTGCAATGACCACAAAAATGATAAGACACCAAGGAATAGACCTAACCAAAGAGGTAAAGGATCTGTATTCTGAAAACTGTAGAACCACTTATGACAGAAACTGAGGGAAAAACAACGGAATGGAAAAACATTCCCTGCTCATGGACTGGAAAAGCGAATATTGTTAAAATGTCTACACTACCCAAAGCAATCTACACATTCAATGCCATCCCTATCAAAATATCATCAACATTTTTCACAGAGCTGGAACAAAAAAATCCTAAAATTTGTATGGATCCAGAAAAGATTCCGAATCATCAAAAGTGATGTTGTAAAAGAAAACCAAAGCTTGAGGCATCACAATCCCGGTCTTCATGCTGTATGACAAGACTGTCATCAGCAAGACAGTATGGTACTGGCACAAAACAGGCACATACATCAATGCAACAGAAAGAGAACCCAAAAATGGACCTTTAACTCTATGGCCAACTAATCTTTGACAAAGCAGGAAAGACTATCCAACAGAAAAAGACAGTAGATTCAAGAAATGCTCATGGGAAAACTGGACAGCATGAAGAAGAATGACACTGGACCACTCTCTTACACTATACACAAAGATTAACTCCAAATGGATTGAGAAACCTAAATGTCAGTCTGGAACCCATCAAAATCCTAGAGAAGAACAGAGGCAGTGGCCTCTTTGACCTAGGCCATAGCAACTTCTTGCTAACACATCGCCAGAATCAAGGGAAACAAAAGTGAAAATGACTACTGGGATGTTAGACAGTAACAAGCTTTTTCATAGCAAAGGAAACAGTCAATAAAACTAAAAGGCTACCTATGGAATGGGAAAATATATTTTCAAATATCTGATAGATAAAAGATTAGCATCCAAAATCTATAAAGAACTTATGAAATTTGACACCTAAAAAAACAACAAAAAAAATCCAGTTAAGAAATGGCCAGAAGACACGAACAGACATTTCTCCAAAAGGATATACAAATGGCTAACAAATACATGAAAAAAATGCTCAACATCGCTGGGCATGAAGGAAATACAAACCAAAACCACGTGAGATACCACCCTACAAGCGGAAAGCCTACTTTAATAAGTCAGGAACAACACTTATGGCAAGGATGGAGAGAAAGGGGAACCGACTTACCCTGCTGGTGGGAATGCAAGCTGGTGGAGCCACTCTTGAAATCAGTATGTTTTCCTCAAGATGTTAAAAATAGAGCTACCCTATGACCCAATAATAACACTCTTAGGTTTTTACCCAAAGGTTACAAACATAGTGACTTGAAGGGGCACATGTATTCCAGGGTTTATAGCATCAATGTCCACAACAGCCAAACTATGGAAAGAGCCCAGTGTCCATTGACAGATGAATGGATAAAGAGGACATGGTATGTATATATATGAATATGTATGTATATATATGAATCTCTTTCTCTCTCTCTCTATATATATATATGTATATGCATAAATATTGGAATATTACTTAGCCATCAAAAAAAAAAAGAATGGAATCTTGCCATCTGAACGATTTGAAACAATGTGGATGAAACTAGAGGGTATTTTTTTTTTTTTAATAATTTTTTTTTTTTAAAGATTTTATTTATTTATTCATGAGAGACAGAGAGAGAGAGAGAGAGAGGCAGAGGGAGAAGCAGGCTCCCAAGGAGCAGGGAGCCCGATGCGGGACTCGATCCCAGGACCCTGGGATCATGACCTGAGCCGAAGGCAGACGCTTAACCATCTGAGCCACCCAGGCGCCCGAAACTAGAGGGTATTATGGTAAGCTCAATAAATCAGTCAGGGAAATAGAAATGCCATATGATTTCATTCCTATGTGGAATTTAAGAAACAAAACAGATGAACATAGGGGAAGGGAAGGAAAATTAAAAGAAGATGAAAACAGAGAGGGAGGTAAATCATAAGACACCCTTAAGTATAAGAAACAAATGGAGGGTTGCTGTAGCGGTTGTGGATGGAGGGATGGGAGAACGGGGTGTTGGGCATTAAGGAGAGCCCTTGAAGTAATATGCAGTGGGTGTTATATGCAACTGATGAATCACAAAGTTCTACCTCTGAAAATAATAATAAAGCAAATGTTAATTAGATTGAATTTAAATAAAATAATTTTAAAAATGAAAGAAATCAAGAGCTGAATAATATATTAACTGAAGCGAAACATTCAATATAGCAGTTCCTATAGCAGACTGCATCTATTAATAGAAGTTAAGTCAGTGGACTTCATCCAGTCAAAGGATCAAAAGAAAAAAGAATTTTTAAAAAATGAGTGTTGCATTCAGGACTTATTGGACACATTCAGGTCGACAAATGTGCCTTTTAGGGGAAATAAAGGAGAAGAGAAATTTAAAGGGACAGCAACCTTACCAAGAAATAAAACTGAACTCTTCCATAATATGGGGAACGAAATAGTCATCCAGAACCAGGAAGTCTAAGAATGACCAAAAAAGATGAATCCAAAGAGACAACAAGGCATACTTTAGTTAAATTATAAAAAAGTGAAATACGCAAGAGAAGCTTAAACACAGCAAGAGAAAAGCAACTTGTTATGCATAAGAGAATCCTCATAAAACAACCCCCAGGTTTTTCAACAGAAAGGTAGCAAGCCAGAAGGGAATAGGATTATATAATCAAAGTTCTGGAAACAAAACCAACACTAGCAAACAAGAACACTCTACCCAGCAAAAGCAATCTTCATATAGAAAAAGAGATTTTTCCAGATTAAGAAAATTCTGATAAATGTTTTCACCACTAAATCAATCATAGTAGAAATACTAAAGGGTATTCTTCAGGCTGGAATGTAAAAATGCTATTTAGTGTACAGAAACTAAATGAAAATATAAAACTCGTTGGTAAAAGTAAACATGTAGGGAAACTCAGGATACTGTAATGTTGAAATGGTGATTGTTACACCATTATTATGATTGATTATTATGATTTTTTAAAAGATTTTATTCATTTTTTTGACAGAGAGAGACACAGTGAGAGAGGGAACACAAGCAGGAGGAGTGGGAGAGGGAGAAGCAGGCTTCCTGCAGAGCAAGGAGCCTGATGTGGGGCTCCATCCCAGGACCCTGGAATCATGACCTGAGCCAAAGGCAGATGCTTAACCAACTGAGGCACTCAGTCGTCCCTGATTATTATGATTTTTATATCCTTGCACAAATATTAAAAGATGAGAGTATTATGGATACATATCTAATAATTTGTTATTGAGACACAGTGTGAAAAATGTAAAATTTGGGGAGGAGTAGTGTAAAATTGTAGAGCTTTGTGTGCATTCAGTGTTAAGTTGTTATCAGTTTAAAATAAACTGTTACCCATAAGAGATATTGTATCAAAACTTTAAAAAATATATTAAAAATATTGATTTGCTAAAAGCAAAAATATATAATTGATATAGAAAAAATTTTAAAAAAGGAATCAAAGGAAACCACTACAGAAAGATCCTCAAATCACAAAGCGAGAGGATCAAAGAAGACAGTAAGCAAAATAGCAATTGTAAATCCACATCTATCAATAATTACTTTAAATATAAAAGGTAAATTATGCAATCAAAAGACATAGAAGGGCTGAATGGATCAAAACTAGAACTATATGTTGCCTACAATGACTTGCTTCTGCCTTAAAAGATACAAAGAGGCAGGCTCATGTGTGACTCAGTTGGTGGCATCTGCCGTTGGCTCAAGTCATGTTTCCCTGGGTCCCTGGGATCGAGTCCTGCTTCAGGCTCCTTGCTCACTGGGGAGACTTCTTCGCCCTCTGCCTGCGGCTTCTCCCCCTACTTGTTCTCTTTCTCACAAATTGAATGAATGAATAACCTTAAAAAATGAAGATACACAGAGGCTCAAAGTAAAGAGAGAAAAAGAGAGAAAGCTATTCCATGCACATGGAAATCAAAAGAAAGCAGGGATAGCTATATTTATATCCTCTTTCACCAAAAAAGAAATACAAGCCAAGGATTCTGGGAAATAACAGTGAAGGAAGAACAAGTAATCTGTCTCTGTACCTGAATAGCATTCTCTTAATCTATTACAGTTCTAAAAATTTTTGAACTCTGGATTCTGTTGAAGATTTGCAACTTCCAGGGTAAAGGCTTGGATGGTATATTATGGTTAGTTTTTATCAATTTCAGCTCTCTGTGTGGTAGAAACTACCAATCTCTTACCCCAGCTAACCTGGGAAGCAGCTGTGAATGCATTCCTCAAGTAGTTTGCACATAGGGCTTGCAGGATTCAGGGTGAGTAAAAAGGACCTTTGTTCATCAAAAATTTTGCTGATTTTGGGGATTTTTTGCTGATTGCTAATAGCTGTTTCCAATCAAAGAGGTGTAAAGAGGCAGACAGACATTGTTGTTCCCTCCTCTCATTGTTACATGCCCATCTCTTGGGTTGAATTGCCTTACAGGAGATTATAGGGCTCCTGCTCTCTTCCCCCAGCCTTTTTCTTCTCTTTTAGCCTTTTGGGAGCCAGATATTAAATACAAGAACATTCCAAATCCACTGCACATATGGAAAAAATTAGAAAGTGTGGGTGAATGGCCAAAGAAAGAATCAGAAGAGACGTAAGAAAACCTTAATTTTACACCTCAGGCAGATCCTCAACACAGAGGGAGCCTAAAACAAAAAACAGCCAAAAAATAACAGTAAAAAAAAACCCTGAGGATAGGAGAATCTGATTTCCAGAATTTCCACATTGATAGATTGAAATATCCAGTGTTAAATCAGAAAAATCAACAACAACAAAAACAGCAGCAGCAACAACAACAACAACAACAACAACAACAACAACAACAAAACAAACACCCAAAAACTGAAATGAAAAACAGTAGGGCATACCAAGAAACAGGAAACCACGGTCAACTTAAAGGACAAAAAATAATTTAACATAACCTGTCCAGAAAAAGACCTAATGTCAAATATATTAGGCAAAGGCTTTAAAACAACTTTTCTAAAGATGGTCAAAGAACTAAAGAAAGATGTAAAAAAGGAAAAAAAACATTAATTAAACATTAATTAATTTACAACATAATGTTGTTATGATGAACAACAGGTTATCCTTGCAGAACACTTATGATAGTACCTGGAATATGGAAACCCTCACAATATATTAGCTTATCTCTGGCATTCATGTGTCTCCAACATGTTAAATGGATATTAACAGGAAAACTGAGGCATCCGTATGTTTACTTTTTGCAAAACATGGATAGATCTAGTCAGTGAGAGAAAGACAAAGAGCATAACATTTCACTGATATGAGGAATTCATGAAATAAACAAAATAATAAAGAAAAAAGAGGACCAAACCGCACCCCCCGAAACCCCCAACACTTAACTATGGAGAATGCACTGATGGTCACCAGAGGGGAGGTGGGTGAGGGTTGGGTGAAACAGGTGATGGGGATGAAGAATGCACTTACCATGATGAGCACTGAGTAATGAATAGAATTTGTGATTCACTACATTGTATACCTGAAACTAATATAACACCATATATTAACACACTGGAATTTAAAAAATTAAAAAAATATATATTTTTAAAGAAGAAAAACTGAGGCACAATAAGATTTTCTATATTTTATGTGAGTAAAGAGTGGTTCATATCAGGCATTAGTAGTGTTTTGTGGATAAGATCAGGGGAAAAGTTTTTCTAAAGACACAGAACAAAGCAAGGACATTATTTGATAGGCAATGACTTAAATGTTTGGGAGAGCCTACTTAAATGCTTCTGATTTGTTATTCTTAAGTTCCAAATTCCTGACTTTGAGGCATTTGAAGGAATTGACTCTGGCTTGGGTTTGTTTCCTTCTGCTGGCCCTAGCCAAGGCATTAGAACCACCTAAACTTGGTTGCCTTTCTGTTTAAATAGTTTAACAGGAAAAAGCCCACAACATGTTTATTATGATCCTTTTTTGGTCACAATATTTGTTAATTAGTGTTTGCATTGGATATATGGAATTACATCAGAAAGGACATATCACCAAAATGCTTCAAAAATTTCATACCGTTTTTTAATAATTGGATTCAAACCTCACTTTAATTTTTTATCCAACTTATTTATGATTTAAGTGACATATAACATGTGTGAGTTTAATAGGAAAATCTCAATCTTTTTCTTCTTCTTTGAGGGAATGTGATTTTTCCTTCCTGTGTTTCTCCCTTACTTATTATACAGAAACCATGCCCATTGTGACACTTCTGGGGGCACCTGGGTGGCTGAGTCTGTTAAGCGTCTGACTCTTGCTTTCAGCTCAAGTCACGATCTAAAGGATAGTGAGATTGAGCCCATGTCAATCTCTCCACGCATTGTAGAGTCTGCTTGAGGTTCTCTCCCTCTTCTTCTGCCCCTCTCCTCACTGTCTCTCTCTAAAATAAAATAAATAAATCTTTTAAAAAGATTGTGATATCTCATTGTGTTTTTTATTTGAATTTCCCTAATGGCTAATGATGAACATTTTTTCATGTGTCTGTTAGCCATTTGTATGTCTTCTTTGGAGACGTGTCCGTTCATGTCCTCTGACCAATTTTTTTTTTTTAGTTGATTATTTGTTTTTTGAGTCTTGAGTTTGAGAAGTTCTTTGTAGATCTTGATAACAGCCCTTTATCTGGAGTGTCATTTGCAAATATCTTCTCCCATTAGTGGGTTGCCTCTTTGTTTAGTTGACTGTTTCCTTTGCTGTGCAGAAGCTTTTATCTTGATGAAGTCCCAGAAGTCCATTTTCACTTTTGTTTCCTTTGCCTTTGGAGACATATCTTGAAAGAAGTTGCTGTGGCCAATGCCAAAGAAGTTAATTCCTATGTTCTCCTCTAGGATTTGATGGATTTCTGTCTCACACTGAGGTCTTTCATCCATTTTGAGTTTATCCTTGTGTATGGTGTAAGAGAATGGTCAAGTTTCCTTCTTCTATATGTACCTGTCCAATTTTCCCAGCACCACTTATTGAAGAGACTGCCTTTCTTCAGTTGCATATTTTTCCTGCTTTGTCAAAGATTAGTTGGCCATACGGTTGAGGGTCCATTTCTGGAGTCTCTTCTGTTTCATTGGTCTATTTGTCTGTTTTGTGCCAATAGCATGCTGTCTTGATGATCACAACTTTGTAATATAGCCTGAAATCAGGCAACATGATGCCCCAGCTTTGTTTTTCTTTTTCAACATTTCCTTGGCGATTCAGGGACTTTTCTTTCTTTCTTTCTTTCTTTTTTTTAAGAATGATTTTATTTATTTATTTGACAGAGAAAGACACAGCGAAAGAGGGAACACAAGCAGGGGGAGTGGGAGAGGGAGAAGCAGGCTTCCTGCTGAGCAGAGAGCCCGATGCGGGGCTCAATCCCAGGACCCTGGGATTATGACCCGGGCCGAAGGCAGATGCTTAAAGACTGAGCCACCCAGGCGCCCCTTGGGGACTTTTCTAGTTCCATACAGATTTTAGGATTGTTTGTTCCAGCTGTGTAAAAAATGTATGGTGATTAACATAACAATAACATAACATAACATAATATAACAATAAAAAATTAAAAAAATAAACCGCATTGAGATACCACTTTACATCAGTTAGAATGACAAAATTTGACAAGGCAAGAAAGAACAAATGTTGGAGAGGTTGTGAAGAAAGGAGAACACTCTAACACTGTTGGTGGGAATACAAGTTGGTACAGTCACATTGGAAAACAGTGTGGAGGTGCCTCAGAGAATTAAAAATAGAGCTACCTTATGTCCCAGGAATTTCACTACTGGCTATTTACCCCAAAGATACAGATGTATTGAAAAAAAGGGTCATATGCACCCCAGTGTCCATAGCAGCAATGTCTGCAATAGAGTAACTGGAAGAAGCTGAGATGTCCTTCAACAGACAAATGAATAAAGAAGATGTGACCATATATACAATGAAATATTACTCAGCCATCATAAAGGATGAATACCCAACATTTTCATCAACATAGATGGAATTGAGGAGTATGCTAAGTGAAATAAGTCATACAGAGAAAGACAATTATCATATGGTTTCACTTACTTCTGGAACATAAGGAATAGCATGGAGGACATAGGCGAAGGAAGGGAAAAATGAAGGAGGAGAAATCAGAAGGGGAGATGAACCACAAGAGACTATGGACTCTGGGAATGAAACTGACGGTTTTAGAGGGGAGGATTGTGAGGGATGGGTGAGCCCGGTGATGGGTATTAAGGAGGGCATGTATTGCATGGAGCACGGGGTGGTATATGCAAACAGTGAATCATGGAACACTACTTAAAAAAAAAAGATTATTAAAAAATAATGAGGGGCGCCTGGGTGGATCAGTCGTTAAGCGTCTGCTTTCAGCTCAGGTCATGATCCCAGGGTCCTGGGATCGAGCCCCACATTGGGCTCCCTGCTCCGCGGGAAGCCTGTTTCTCCCTCTCCCTCTCCCCCTGCTTGTGATCCTGCTCACACTGTCTCTTTCTGTCAAATAAATAAATAAAATCTTCAAAAAAATAAATAATGAAACAAATTTAAAAAATAAAAATAATTGTGACACTTGTGGTTAACAAACATGTTTTTTTTTTTTTTTCCCTAGAACAAGTGATTCTCTAAAATAACAATTTAGGGCCCTCTGATTTAACTTAATTTGACACTATCTGCATGGAGATAATGTCAGTTCCCACAGGTGAGCGACAACATTGCTGCCACATAATTTGGGCACCAGACACAAGCATGGGTTATCATATGCTTCTTCTTCTTCTTTTTTTTTTTTAAGATTTTATTTATTTATTTGAGAGAGAGAGTATGAGAGGGAGGAGGGTCAGAGGGAGAAGCAGACCCCCTGCTGAGCAGGGAGCCCGATGCGGGACTTGATCCAGAGACTCCAGGATCATGACCTGAGCCGAAGGCAGTCGCCCAACCAACTGAGCCACCCAGGCATCCTATCATATGCTTCTGACTGAACATCTGCAATTTGGAAGTCCCAATGACCCTCTTTTTGTGTTCAATTAATTTGCTAGAGCAGCTCACAGAACTCACTTATGTTTATGTGCTTATTAAAGGATATGTTAAAGAATACAAATGAATAGTACAATGAAGAGATACAGAGATGGATTACTGGATCATAGGGTAGTTCTATTTTTAACTTTTTTTAAAAAAAATGTCTCATTTATTCATGAGAGTCAGAGAGAGAGAGAGAGAGAGAGGCAGATGCAGACGGAGAAGTAGACACCCCGCATAGCTGGAAGCCCAATGCGGGATTCCATCCCGGGATGCTGGGATCATGATCTCAGCCGAAGGCAGATGCCCAATGATCTGAGCCAGCCAGGCGCCCCTATTTTTAACTTTTTAAGGAACTGCCATATTGTCAGTGAGGAGGTGTCTCTGGATCAGAAATGAGTCTCTGGTAGACCAACTATCGATGGGTCTTGTTGCTGATGCGTCTGTGCTTCTTGGACTCAACTGCCGGTGTTTTTCTCTGGATTAGGGAAATTCTCAGTTATAAATTCTTCAAATAACTCTTCTGTCCTCTTTCCATGCCCTACTTCTACTGGGTCTCCTAAATATGGATATTAGTTTGCTTTATCTGATGGCAGAGTTCCCTAAGTCTGCCTTTGTGATCTAATAGTGTTCTTGCCCTCTTCTTTTCAACTTCATTATATTCTAATTCACCTATTTTGTACTCAGCTTCTTCAGTCCTCATTGTCATGATATTCAGTCTGTTCAGCATCTCAGTTATAGCATTTTTCATTTCAGGCTGACTAGTTTTCAGTCTTTTATCTCAGCAGCAAGGATTTCTCTGGTGGTGTCTTCTATGCTTCTTTTCAGTCCAACTAGTAGTCTTATGGCTGTTGATCTAAATTCTTGTTCTGTGAAATTCCTTACATCTGTTTTCAGCAAGTCCCTGGCTGTGAATTCTTCCTGAACTTTCCTTTGAGGAGAATGCCTCCATCCTGTCATTTTGACTACATTTCTATCTTTTGTGAGTTATGGAAGCTTGTTCTGTTGGCTGCACCTGAGAGTAATGCTGTATTAAGAAGGAGTCTGACACTTTCTGTCCCTTCTGGAAGTGTTTCTGGTGTATGCTGTGTGCACTCTGCTATTGTGCTGTAGCTGCTTTTTCCCCCTGGAGAGTTCCTTCTTGCTTGTCATGGGAAGTGTTTGGATGTCTACCTAGGTGTGCTTTGATTTCTTTGTTAAATAAGTCAGATAAAGGTGGGGGGTGGAGCCTAATCCAAGAAAAGTGAAAAGGGGAAGGAACAAAAAAGCAAATGGGCAAACAAAAATTGGAAGCCTGCTTCCAAGTAAAGAGAAAGAAGGAAAAAAGAAAGTACAGGAAAACAAAAGGAAGCCTATGCCAAAAAAGAGAAAAGGAAACAAACAAATGAACAAAAAAGTGGAATCCTGATTCAAAAGGGGGGGGGGAAAAAGGATGAAAGAAAGCCTGGTCCAGCAGAAGTGAAGTTGACACTTTGGAGCACTCTGTGATCAGTCGAATTGGTACATGTGGGAATCGTGTGTTGGTCAACTTGGGGAGAGGATCCATCCCCTGACGCCCAGTCAGACCTGCCCCGTAGGGTGCAGGGGAGGCAGAGTTTGGTGTAAGTGACTGCAACCTCTACCAGAAGCTCTATATTTCTCTCTGAAGTCCCACCATGCTGATTGTGGGTGGTAGAGTGGGAGAGGACATCACCCTGTCCTCTCATCCTGGGGAGGGGTACACATGCCCACTGCTGTTCTGGAGGCCCTGAGAGAAAAGTGAACAGTCTCCCTCCCCGTGTCCTTGGCTTTAGGTAGATCGCTGCTCTCAAGCTCTCTGTGCGCAGCAATTGGCACACCCAGCACCACATTTGTAGTGTGTTTTATCTCTCGCAGTGGGTGGCATTCAAAACTCCAAGTCTTAAAACACCTGCTCCCTTCCCCTGGAGGAGGAGAGCCCTACAACACTTTGTCCTTCATGATGTTATCCCAGAAGAGCAGACACACCCTCAGGCAGGTGCCTGGAGTGTGTGGTGAAGCATAGAGAAAAGCAGTGAGCAGGTCATCACCCCTTTATGTGTGCCTCTGTCCCCTGCTGTTTGAATGACTGGGCAAAAGCCCCCGTTGGGTCTTTTGTCCTTGGAGAGGCAATATAACCCTCTTCCAAATGTACTCCAGGAAAGGAACTATACTCTCCCAGTGCAACTCCATGGACCTGTATACCAGGGCACCTTGTGCAAACCTTATACCCCATTTTCTTATCCACACCATCCCTCTCTCCCTGACTTCTCTTAGTGTAAAGGGATTTTCCCTCTTGGGGCCACAGGGCTTTTCTCTCCCTCAATCCATGTCTCTGAACCTTGCATCTGCCATATTCTCCTCCTCCAACTATGCAGATTGTTTTCTTAATCCTGAGATCATCTTCCTAGTTGTTCAAAATGATTTGATGTTGATCTAGCTGTGATCAAAGGATGAGGTAAGCCCAGCTTCCCCTACTACTCCACCACCTTAACTCATCCTTTTCAGATTCTTGTTCTTCTCCAATGAACTTTTGTTTCAAACAACATTCCTAACTTCCTTCCTAAAACTTAATAAAAGCTGGCCTCTTTGTCTGTTCTGACTTCCTATGGTTCACCATAGTTGCTTGTCCTGAATTGAAATTCCTCAGCTATTCCTAAATAAACTCGATGGGTTGGTAAAATAACTGGTGATTTTATTTTTAACATTGGTATCTCCATTTTGTAGATGAGAAACTAAGATCCACAAGAGTTAAAACATCTGCTCTTAACATTGTTTCATTTGACACATACTCATACTTGCAGATACACAAATTCTTGTGTAATTCATGCCATGTCTTCACTCTGTTCTCTCCCATAGGGAATATATGATGTTATGCAGGCATTAAGAAGGGTAAGAAACCTACATGTAAACGATGTGGAAAGATATCTCTAACATATCATTGATGGAAAAAATCAGATTGTAAATTTACTATTTATAGTACTATGTATGTTGACACATGCATAACAGTGTCAGAAATGTTACATAGGAAACAATTAACAGTGGCTAACTGTGGAGTTGAGAGGTAGGAGTCTGTAGAATGTACCCAGAATTTCTTTTTTGGGGAAGGGGGGAGATGGTGGGGTAGGGGCCCCTATTTTAACCGGTCACCTGGATTTAGCTGGATAGCTACCAAACCCATTCTGAACACCCATGAACAATCTGAGATGTAAGAATATATATCTGGATCTCTACAAGCAGAAAATCTCCAGTGGTCTCAAGGTATGAAGGGTGGAGCCCTGATTCTGTGCACAGATATTTTAAGATAAAGAGAAGGCAGAGGGAGCCACCATAAGCTGGCACCAGGAAGGTGATATAACACTGGTGTACACACGTGTCCTGCACTGGGGACAGGGAACAGACACGCAGACCAGTAGGGTCAGGGAAAGGACACTGGTCCAGCCCCCAGACAGGATCCAGGAGCTTTGGGTGCACACACAGGACCTGGGGGCGGCTCACAGTTTTAGAAGCACAAAGGTCAGAGACGTGCCTAGCCCTGTGTTCCACCTCTGGGAGTGTTGTGGGGCACATAACTGGGGAAGCTACAGTTTTTAGCAGCACAGAAAAAAACGGAGACAGTGTGGTTAGGAGAACTCATAGAAGAGCAGTTTCTGATTTATGTGCTCTGGGACAGAGATTTGAATGTGGTAACTTCTGCTCTGACTCTCAGAAGACACTCAGAAAGGCACCAGGGGAAGCTACCAGAGACCAAAAGCTCAAACACCCGGTTTTCATGGAGCCTACCATGCCATTTAGGGAACAGAGCAATTCTGTCCAAGAAGGGGTGCCTGAGGAGAGAGCAGCAGACTCCTCCCACTAAACACAGTCTAGAAGAACAAGAAGATGAGAGCCCTAGGGTCCCTTTAAAACAGGTGCATCTTGCTTGGGTTGTGGTTAATATTTGGGAATTTGTACAGCCACTCAACCACCCCCCGACAGAATGACTAATAGGAGGAATCCCCAAAAACAACAAAAAAAGAATCAGAGACTATGGCCGCTGCCACAGACATAATGGATATGAATATAAGCAAGATATCAGAGATAGACTTCAGAGAACAATTATGAAGTCACTATCTAGGCTTGAGAAAAATATTAGTGAAAATATAGAGTCCTAAGGGCAGACATGAGATCTAATCAGGCCAACCTTAAAGAGGCTATGACTGAAATGCAGGCTAAATTGGATACTCTGAGTGATATGGAAAATGAGGCAGAAGAATGAATTAGTAATCTAGAAGATAAGATGACAGCAAAGAAGGAAACTGAGGAGGACTAGGGAAAACAGCTTAAGTCCAAGAGATCAGAGTGACAGAGATTAAGGATGCCATGAAAGATTCCAATGTCAGAATTATTGGGATCCCTGAAGGAATGTGGAGAGAGAGGGGTCTAGAAGATATACTTGAGCAAATTGTAGCCGAGAACTTCCCTAATCTGGGGAAGGAAAAAGCATTTGTGTCCTAGAGGTAGAGAGGACCCTTCCCAAGTTCAGTAAGAACATTTCAATGCCCCGACATATAATAGTAAAACTCGCAAATCTTAGATCCAAGGAAACAATCCTGAAACCATCTAGGCAGAAGAGATTCCTTATGTACAGAGGTAGGAACATCAGAATAACATCAGACCTATCCACAGAGACTGGTAAACCAGAAATGGTTGGCAAGATATATCCAGCATACTACATGAGAAGAACATGCAGCCAAGGATACTTTATGCAGCAAGGCTGTGATTCAGAATGGATGGAGAGATAAAGAGCTTCCAAGAATAGCAGAAACTGAAAGAATATATGACCACCAAGCTAGCCCTGCAAGAAATATTAAGTGGGTACTATAAGAGAAGAAAGACCCCGAGAGTGATAGAGACCAGAGATTACAGAGACAATTCCTAGAACAGGGACTTCACAGGCAATAAGATGGCCAAAAAAATCGTATCTTTAAATAGTCAATCTCAAAATGAATGGCCTAATTGCTACCATAAAATGGCACAGGGTTGCAGATTGGATAAGAAGACAGGACCCATCCATATGTTGTTTACAAGAGACTCATTTTGAACCTAAAATACCCCCAGACTGAAAGTGAGGGGATGGAGAACAACTTTTCATGCCAATGGACCTCAAAAGAAAGCATGGGTAGCAATTCTCATATCAGAAAATTTAGATTTTAAGCTAAAGAGTAGTAAGAGATACAGAGAGACACTCTATCATTCTTAAAGGGTCTATTCAACAAGAACATCTAACACTTGTAAATGTCTATGTCCCCAACAGGGGAGCAGCCAACTCCATATGCCAAGTGTTAATCAAAATAAAGAATCATATTGATAATAACACATTAATAGTAGGGGACCTCAACACTCCACTGTCAGAAATGGACAGATCATCTAAGCAGATGATCAAAAAAGAAACAAGAGCTTGGAATGGCACTTTGGACCAGATGGACTTCATAGATATATAGAGATCATTCCACCCTGAAAAAACAAAATACTCATTATTCTCGAGCACACATAGAACTTTCTCCAGATTAGACCACATACTGTGTCACAAAGCAGGTCTCAATGGACACCAAAAGATTGAGATTGTTCCCTGCATATTTTCAGACCACAAAGCTTTGAAACTGGAACTCAATGACAGGAAAAACCTTGGAAGAAATTTAAACGTTTGGAAGTTAAAAACCATCCTGCTAAAAAATGATTGGATCAACCAGTAAATTAAAGAAGAACTGAAACAATTCATGGAAACCAATGAGAATGAAAATCCATTAGTCCAAAACCTATGAGATACTGCAAAGGCAGTCCTAAAGGGGAAATACATAGCCATCCAAACCTCCCTCAAAATAGTAGAAAAATCCCTAATGCACAAGCTGACCTCACATCTAAAGGAAATGGAGAAAGAACAGCAAATAAAACCTAAACTAAGCAGGAGAAGAGAAATAATCATGATTAGAGCAAAGATCAATGAAATAGAAACCAGAAAAACAGTAGAGCAAATCAACGAAACTAGAAGCTCTTTCTTTGAAAGAATTAATAAGATCAATAAACCACTGGCCAGACTTATCCAAAAGAAAAATGGCCCTAATTAATAAAATTATGAATGAAAGGGGAGAAAGCATGACTAACACCAAGGAACAGGAAGCAGTTATTAGATATTATTATTAGCAACTATATGATTTTAAATTAAGCAACCTGGAAGAAATGGATGCCTTACTGGAAATCTATAAACTACCAAGACTGAAACAGGAAGAAATTGACAACCTGAATAGACAAATAATCAGTAAAGAGATTGAAGAAGTGATCAAAAACCTCTCCAAAAAAAAAAAAAAAAAAAAAAGTCCAGGGCCTGATGAATTTCCAGGATAATTCTACAAAATATTTAAAGAAGGAATAATACCTCTTCTCCTGAAGCTCTTAAAAAAAAAAAAAGGAAAAAGAAACAGAAGGAAAACTAACAATCTCTTGTATGGGGCCAGCATTAACTTGATACCAAAACCAGGCAAAGACCCCATCAAAAAGGAGAATTAAAGACCAATATCCCTGATGACCACTTTCTTTCACCACACAAAAAATAAACACAAAATTGATGAAAGATGCAAATGTGAGACCTGAAACCATAAAAATCCTAGAAGCGAGCACAGGCGGTAATGTCTCTGATTTCAGCCAAAGTAACATTTTTTTCTAAATATGCCTCCTGAGGAAATGGTAACAAAGCAAAAATAAACTATTGGGACATCATCAACATAAAAAGCTTCTGCACAGAGAAGGAAATAAATGGCAAAACTCAAAGGCATCCTAAAGAATGGGAGAAGATATTTGCCAATGACATATCCTATAAAGGGTTAGTATCCAGTATCTATAAAGAACTTATCAAAGTCAACATCCCCAAACCAAATAACCCAGTGTAAAAATGGTAGGGGACCATTTTTAAACCAAAAAATGAATAGACATTTTCCAAAGAAGACATACAGAGGGCCAACAGACACATTAAATGCTCAACATCACTCAAAATCAGGGAAATGCAAATCAAAATTAAAATGAGATAATACCTCACACCTCTCAGAATGGCTAAAATTAACAACACAGAAACAAGAGGTGTTGGCAAGGATGGGGAGCAAGGGGACCTTCCTGCTTTGATTGTGTATGTGTGTGTGTATATATATATATATATATATATATATATATATATATATGATTATGTAACTGATAAAAGTCCAAACTGTGGAAAGAGCGGAGATGCCCTTAAACAAATGAATGGAACAAGAAGATGTGGTCCGTATATGCAAAGGAATATTACTCAGCCATCAAAAAGGATGAATACTCAAATTTTACATCAACATGGATGGGACTGGAGGAGATTATGCTAAGTGAAATAAGTCAAGCAGAGATACTCAATTAGCATATGGTTTCACTTATTTGTGGAACATTAGGGATAGCATGGAGGACACTAGGAGAAGGAAGGGAGAATGAGTTGGGGGGAATTAGAGGGAGAGTTGAGCCATGAGAGACTATGGACTCTGAGAAACAAACAGGGTTTTAGAGGGGAGGGGGGAGGGGGGATTGGTTAGCCCGGTGATGGGTATTAAGGAGGACACGTATGGAATGGAGCACTGGGAGTTATACGAAAACAATGGATCGTGGATCACCACATCAAAAACTAATGAGGTATTGTATGGTGACTAACATAACGTAATTAAATTTAAAAAAATATTCCACATATGAGTGAAATTGTATCGTATTTGTCTTTATCTGATAGAGTTATGTCACTTAGCATAATACCCTCCAGCTCCATCCATATTGTTTCAATATGCAAGATATCATTCTTTTTGACGGCTCAGAAATATTCCATTACATTTATATATATAAATACACAAACACACACACACGCACACATGCACACACACACACATACAGCCCACACATTTTAAGCCATTCATCTATCGATGGACATCTGGGCTCTTTCCACAGTTTGGCTATTGCAGACATTGCTATAAACATCAGAGTGCATGTGCCCCTTCTTTTCACTACATCTGTTTCTTTGAGGTAAATCCCTAGTAGTGCAATTGCTGAGTCATAGGGTAGCTCTATTTTTAACTTTTTGAGGAACCTCCATATTGTTTTCCAGAGTGGATGCACCACTTGCATTCCCACCAACAGTGCAAGAGGGTTCCCCTTTCTCCACATCCTCACCAACATATGTTGTCTCCTGCCTTGTTAATTTTAGCCATCTGACAAGGGTAAGTTGATTTGTCATTGTGGTTTTGATTTGTACTTCCCTGATGATGAGTGATGAGCAACATTTCATGTGTTTGTTAAACATTTGCATGTCTTCTTTGAAAAACTTTCTATTTGATAAGCATGATTTTGAGTGTCTGTGAAGCAAGAGATTCTCAATCTTATTTTTTTTTTTTTGGTGTTTTTTTAAAAAAATACTGAATGACAGAATTTTTAGTTAATAATAAATAATAATGATAATATATGATAAATAGTAATAAATAATAATCTATAATGAATAAATGCAAGGATGGGGCTACATGTTGGTCAATGTATCCAGTGCTAAGATGACTGCTTGAAGTTTGGCCAAGAATGTTGTTTCTTGGGTCCCATCCTTTCGTTGGGACATGCTGACTAAGGGATGGAAAGTAGTAACATTCTATTGGGCTCTCATCATGTGGGATGTTTAGCAATGACATTTGCATAGTCTATAAATTCCCATTGCTGTTCACTCAGTTAATCCCAAAGGGCTCCCTGAAACAAAAGGGACTTGAGGGACAGGTGGATATATATATATATATATAATTTGTTATATAAGTTTTTAGTATGTATGTAAGTTTTGGGGTCAGATTATGGATGCTTGTTTTAGTCTTATATTTATAGACCTTTATTTGATTTTTAATCATATGTATAATTTCATATACTTATATGATTATTTCAATATACACACGATACTTATATAATATCATTTTGTCCCTGTCAATGTAGGAATTCCTTCACATTTTTTTTTTCAATTTTAGACTTTTAGCTGCCTGAAACAGGGGTTTTTCTGGATTTTATTTTTTTGGAAGCAGAGGTTTTTAATTTCTGTCTGTGACTGATAGAGAAAGATGGAGGAGAGAGAAAGAACCTAGTGCTTCTAGGCAGCAGACTCGGTAAGCAAGGTTTCTGACACATAATCTGTTCTCCATCCACCCTTTTTTTTTTCCTCTTCAGTGTTTGTTGGGTCTTATTTTCTGTTCCTGACCATTTACTGTTGTTGTTTCTTGTCTTTTTGGTGTTTACCTGGTAAGCTCCTCATTGTCTAGAGTACCCTGGGCTGTAGTGGGAGCCTCTCCTTAGAGATATCCTAATCAAACTCAAAGAGGTTGGGGTTCATAGTAATGGAATGATGGTAGATAGCAGCATCCTGATTTTGCAATGATTCCGTTTTGAAAAGGGGATTTTTATGATGCTGATAAGCAGCAGCACGTACGATGGCCTAAACAAGTTAGCCAAGAGATACACAGTATCCTGTAAAATCTGAAAAAAAACCTCCTCAGGTGTCTTAGAGGAGCAGGGATAGAATATTCCTTTTTCCTTTAAACTGGGATATCCACCTCTCCTTTTTCATTAAGTCTTGGAGCACTGGTCTCCATGGATGAGACTTGTCTGCAGGAAAAATCATGACAGAAGCAGTAGTATTGACAACAGAGAGTTAACCCTGAGGCACATGTATGTGTGCCTGCTTTCATACCTTTCCATCAGGAGGCATTCTATGTCTCTGTTACCAAAAATGTGGGCCCAAGTCCTTGCAAAGTCATATGGGACCTAAACTTCAAGATGGGATATTTCAGATTACAGTAATATAGACATTAATTTGTAAAGGGACAGAAATGCTGTGGGATGTATTATTGCAGACTACTGCAATTCTGTTGAGTGCCCTTGCCCACTTTATGGTGCCACACTGGTCAATCAGATTCACTCCTTTAGCATCTCCAGGGGAGCCTCTTCCTTTTCCCTTAGATGGAAGGCATCTTTGTCTTGTAAGTTAGCAAAAGGCCTTGGTTGTCCATGGGACACCGGGTATAAACACTAGGTGTCACAAAAGTGGTGAGGATCCAACTGGGATAAAACCACACTATAACAATCTAAAATAAGCAGGGGTCTGGAATTTCTCTGCTTGGTGCTTGTGATAATTAGAGTACAAAAGCACAATACACAATAACAGACAGATTAGGAGTAATTACAGCCAGAAGTGTCTTTCCAGGCAGCACTTGTTTTGGGTCAATCCAGTTAGTAAGCCCAAAAAAGTTAAGAGGTTTGCCTTCCTCATTTATCACTGGGTAACCCTGCTTACTGC
Source organism: Neomonachus schauinslandi (assembly GCF_002201575.2). Lineage (NCBI taxonomy): Eukaryota > Metazoa > Chordata > Mammalia > Carnivora > Phocidae > Neomonachus > Neomonachus schauinslandi. Next base: position 2,166,734 of record NC_058420.1, read on the forward strand.
CATTTTGCTTAAATATTTGTTCCAATTAATTTGCAAAATGATTAAATTGGTGGGATTTAATTTATAGGTATGATTGAATGATGACACTGAAAAGTCAATGCCATTTAAATAATAACATGTTATTATCATATTATTATTATTAACAGTTTCCAAGAAGAAGGGGCATGCCACACCACATGTGGCCACATGGAGAAGTACTGGAATCATTCAGGAAGGAAACTGAGCAAGGAAAAACCATGGGTGGAAGCTCTCACAACTACCGTTCTTTGGTGGGTACATTTTTAAAAAGATTTTTATTTATTTGACAGAGAGCATGAGTGGGGGAGCAGGAGAGGAAGAGGGAGAAGCAAACTCCCCACTGAGTGGGGAGTCTGACGTGGGGCTTGATCCCAGGACCCTGAGATCATGACCTGAGCTGAAGGTAGACTCTTTTTTTATTTTTAAAGATTTTATTTATTTGACAGAGAGAGACACAGCGAGAGAGGGAACAGAAGCAGCGGGAGTGGGAGAGGGAGAAGCAGGCTTCCCGCGGAGCAGGGAGCCCAATACGGGGCTCGATCCCAGGACCCTGGGATCATGACCTTAGCCGAAGGCAGACACTTAACGACTGAGCCACCCAGGCGCCCCTGAAGGTAGACTCTTAATTGAATGAATAACCCCATTGCCCCTAGAGATATTTTTGATTGGGTAGGTAGTAAATCACAATTCTTGAGATTTGTGGTTAGAGAATTTACAATATAGTTTTTATTCATCTATCCAAGCTGATAGGGCATTAGAGAGGTAAACAAGTTCCTATGACAACCAGATGAATAATTATCAATTACAGAATATCAATAATTATTATTAAAGGGAAGTGGTGAATTGGGTAGACGGAGATTCAATCCATGGCTCTCCTTACAAGATTTCGTTGCCTAATGTAGTTGTCTCAAGGGCTGCATCCTCCTACATTTAACATCCCCCAGCCCCACCTCTCAGGCTCAATAAGCCATGATAATAATTTCATAATCATCATGGTATAAATGGAATTAAATCCCCAGCTGGGCTTTAGCCAACTACACCTTTATATTCTTTCACCCACACTCTTTTTTTCCCACTAAAGTATAACAGCATATATAAGTATATACAATTGACCCATGAACAACACAAATTTGAACTCTCTGGATCCACTTGTATGCAGATTTAAAAAAAAAAAAACTCTTAACTTTAATTATATAGGCTGGAATTGCCCTAAATCATGAAAACTTTTAAGAAAATCTTCCATTCCCATTCCATTAAAAAGGTATGTTGAACTTGAAAAAAAGAGGAAGAAGAAGATAATGATGAAGAAGAAGAAGATGATGAAGAGGAGGAGGGGGATGAAGAGGGGGAACTAGAATAAGAATAAGAATAGAGAAGGAGAAGTAGGAAGAAGGAGGAGAAGAAAGAAGAAGAAGAAGAAGAAGAAGAAGAAGAAGAAGAAGAAGAAGAAGAAGAAGAAGAAGAAGAAGAAGAAGAAGAAGAAGAAGAAGAAGAAGAAGAAGAAGAAGAAGAAGAAG